>NW_025386707.1:0-1918 GCF_016433145.1 Gracilinanus agilis
GAGCCAGAAGAACATTGTACACAGAGACTGATATACTGTGGTAAAATCGAATGTAATGGACCTCTGTACCAGCAACAATGCAATGACCCAGGACAGCTCTGAGGGATTTATGGTAAAGATGCTACCCACATTCAGAGGAAGGACTGCAGGAGAGGAAACATATAAGAAAAGCAACTGCTTGAACGTATGGGTTGGGGTGGACATGATTGGGGATGTGGACTAGAAATTACCACACCAATGCAACCACCAACAATTTGGAAATAGGTCTTGATCAAGGACACATGACAAAACCAGTGGAAATGTGCGTTGGCCATGGGTGGGTGGAGTGCGGGGGGTGAAGTGGAAAGTAGGAGCATGAATCATGTAACCATGTTAAAAATGATTATTAATAAATGTTAAAAAAAATAAAAAAATAAAGTCCTAACTCCTAAATCCAGCAAAAAAAAAAACTTATGGCATCATAAAGCTGAAAGGAACATTTGGAGGTCAAAGTGAGAGGAGAGAATATTTATTAAGCACCTACTATGTGCTAGGAACTGCATTAAGTGCTTTATGAATATAGACTCATTTGATCCTTTTTTAGAACCCTCGGAGGTAGGTGCCATTATTATCCCCATATTTAAAGTTGAGGAAACTGAGGCAGAGGTTAAAATGACTTCCCCAGGGTCACAAGCTAGTTCAAGTTTTTGAGGCCATATTTGTACCCAAGTATTTCTGATATCAAGATCAGTGCCCTATCCCTGGAGTTACCAAGCTGCCCTGGCAATAGTTCAATTTTTACATTGATTCTCTGTACAATATCTTGAAAAGAACTCATTCAAATTCTGTTTTTACAACTCCAAAGAGTAGAAACCTGCTACTTGCAGATATAATTCATTTAATTTTTAAATATTATTTATTAGGAAGATTGATCTTATTTTGAGTTCAAATCAGCCTCTTTGGACCCACAATCTACTACTTAGTTTGGCTCCTTGAGCCAAACAAAATAAGTTAAATGTCTCTTCCATAATACTTGAATACAATTCTCATGCTTATCCCCTAACCCCTTACTCAACACTTTGCCAAGCATACATGCCAAATTACTTTGATGACAGAGAAATTACCAGCATTCTTCTAGTCTTCTAGGTTGGTAATCTTGACCTTAAATCTTTGACTCACTTTCCCTTGTCCCATATACCCAATCAGTTGCCAAATCTTGCTGCTTCAACTTCAACTATATCTGCTACATCTGACCCCATCTCTCTACTCATATAGCTACTACTTCAGTTCAAGCCCTCATTACCTCTACTCTGTTCAGTCATTCACTCATTTCTGAATCTCTATGACCCTTTGGGGCATGCTGTTCATAGAGTTTTCTTGGCAAATATCCTGGCATGATTTGCCATTTCCTTCTCCAGTGGATGCAGGCAAAGAGAGGTAAAGTGATTTGCCCACAGTAACATAGGTAGTGAGTGTCTGAGGCTGGATTTGAATTTAGGTCTTTCTGACTCTAGGTCCAGCACTCCATCCACTGAACCATGTAGCTGCCCCTTATCTCTCTTCTAGACCAATACAATGGCTTTTTAATTGGTGTCTCTATCTCACATCTCTCTATCCTCCAATCCATTCTCTCCACAGTTACTAAACCTTTATGTTATGGAAAGAGCACTGGATTTAAAGTTTAAAATTATGCATTTCCATTAAGTATCATTATGATCATGTCACTGTCTTATTAAAAATCCTTCACAGGTTCCCTATTGTCTCTATAAAAAAATTTAAACTTTAAACTTTTTTTTAACATCCTGGTTTCAGCTTTTCTTCTAAACCTACATTATTTCCTTTCTTATTCAGTCAAATTGACTTTCTGTTTCTCTCTCTCTCTCTCTCTCTCTCTCTCTCTCTCTCTCTCTCTCTCTCTCTCTCTTTCTCTCTCTCTCTC
>NW_025386708.1:0-5759 GCF_016433145.1 Gracilinanus agilis
ACTCGGCACTTCTGCCCATCTGAAAGGTTTCGGATGGGGCTCACCTGTGTGGGAATTACAACCCGTTGATCTACACGGACTTTGGGGGAGACACTCTGTACAACCAGTAGCAACAAGTCCCCATGTTGGTCTTGACCAGCACACAGGATTCCTAACACATAGTTAAAAATGCTTCCAGAGTCAGGATGATACCCAAGGTTTGCTCCTGGGCTCTCTCTGCAGTCTTGGCTCTGTTTTAGGAGTTTACTATGAATATCTGAGTCTCTTGCCACTCTCTTCTTTTTCCAACAGATCCCTACCCCAAGGGCACAAGAGGGGACCATCAGAAAATCAAACTTCCCAGTCCTCCCCATTATAGAACTCTTAAACCAGGAGGGAATGTGCAAGATTCCAAAACAAGATGAATCATCTGGAATTTATGCTGCCTCTTCCCTGCTACTTGGCCCTCTAAGTCTGAGGAGCAGGCAAAACTATACGGTTCAGGACACGATGCCCATAATATCCCTATGGTTCGGGATTCTCCCAGGTCCCTGGAGTGCCACTCTTGCTCACCTGCTGCTTTCCAGTTAGGCCATATCGGCCAATGATCTTCCTCATCTCCTCCTTCTCTTTGATCTCTGGGTAGCACTTCAGCATATATTCTAAGGGGGACAGATCCAAGTCCAGCTGCTCTTGTAAATGCTACATGAGAACAGCAATAAGCCAAGGGTTAGTAACCCCTTTCTGAATAGAATCCTCAAACTGGCAACCATGCAGTCCTGGCCTCTTAAGGGTCTCTCACCTCCAAGGCTTTGACAAGCACCCCCCTGCTTAAAAGGTGGTAAACTCAGTGCGGTCTGCTTTTGTCTTTATGGCTTAGGGTAACAAAAGAACAGATAAGAAAAGCTGTATATACCCTTTACTGGGGAGGCAGAAAAGTCAGGGATAGTTGGACAGAGGTCCCTGAACACAACTAACCCTTGTATCTTAAGATAGCTGGTGGCATAATGGATGGAAATCAACAAGTCCTGAGTTTAAATCTAGACTTAAACAGTTAGTAGCTATGTGACCCTGGACAAGTCATTTAACTTCTATCTGCCTCCTTTTCCTCAACTGTAAAATAGAATTATTTAATAGTATTTAAACCAAAGGGTTTTGAGTTTTAAATGAGATAATCTTTGTTAGTGACTCAGAAGGCACATAAAAATACTTATCCCTTCCCCTTGTACCTGATGATATCGGCCAATTTTGACATGAGAGTGTTTTCGAATCATCCCATCTGTGGGCAGCAGCTGAAAAAATAACACAACTGAGGAACACACAAAACTTTTCCCCCTAAGGGACAGACCCCAACCCATCATTTCCCTCTACCCCCTTTAGTATTCTTTGTTACCCTAAATGTATTTATGGAGATCATAAACTACACCTCCAAATACACAGAGGCACAGATGGATACATACAAACAAGGACAATGAAAACTTCATGTTCACTGCTCAAGAGAACAAAACTGACTGAGCTGTCTTCTGAAAACATACACAGGTAAGAAATGCAAACCTGTGCAAACCTCATCCCTGTCTTCTCCCCAACTCTAACTCTTGGCTAAAGAATGTCAAGTAGCCCTCTATCCTCCAGCTATTTGGGGGAAGATGTCCAGTCTTCTTAAGGGGTTCTTAACCTATCAAAGCTCTCTTTGGAAAATTTATGAAGCCTCTGGTCCCCTTTCTCAGAATGTTTTAAATATATTAAATAAAATAGGCAGGACTACAAAAAGAGCCGATTATAATGAAATGAATATATAATTTTTTTTCTCATCAATGACCCCTTGAAATCCATCTGTGAGTCCCAAAAGAAATGCTGCTCTTGATAGAGGAGTCCAGGTGAAAGAAAGGACAATCATAGATAAAGAAAAAAATACAGTGAGTCACTTAGAATTATTATTGATGACTGGCCTATAAGAGTACTCAATCTCCAGTCCTCAGACCAATCATGAAGAAAGGAAGTGTCCAAAGCAAACAAAGCCTTTCCTCCTCCTCCCAACTGGATACACATACCCAGTCTGACCCTCCTCATCCAGGAGAGGGATAGCCCTACCTCTCCTGTTAGCAGCTTCAACAAGGTTGATTTTCCAGCTCCATTGGGCCCCACTAGAGCCACACGTGTATCCAGGTCAATTCCAAACTCCAAGTTGTTATAGATACAGGGCTGTGGTATAAGTGGAGGAAATATGGGTATATCAGTGCTCTGTCTTACTGTGACAATCTCCTCTTTAACCTCAACCCCCAAGTGAGGGGAGAAGACCACAGAAGACCACCATACCATTCCCAGCTCTTCCCCAGCTGTTAGATCTTGAATTCCCCTACCCTCTAAGGTGTTTCGTGTGGTGATAGTTTGACTCATTCCTGATACCAACCCTCCTTCTCTTCTTCACTGTGTGGTCCTTTGACCCACCCCAATCTGAACTTACCCCATCATCTGTGTACTTGAAGCTCACATTCTGCACCATGATAACAGGTGGAGGAATCTTCCCACACGGCGGGAAATAAAATGAAAGTGTCTGAAGAGTAGAAGCACAGAACATTTACTAGAGTCCAGGCCTTCTTCCCACCTGCTCCCCACCACCAATACATGGCCAAAAACCCTTAGCCCATGTGGCCTCTACCTTATCACTAACAACCCTCTCAGTCAGCCCTGAGGCCATCATCTTCTGCAGTGTCTTCTCCTTGCTCTGGGCCTGACGGGCTAGCTTGGCACTGCCATGACCAAATCGAGCAATGTAGTTCTGAAAAAGACCAGGGGAGTTGAGGCAAAGGAACATGGTTTCTCATTCTTCCCCCACACTTCAGCTTCTAAAGGTAGTTTTCCCATTGTCTTCCTCCAGGCTTGCCTCTACAGCCCTCATACCTTCATGTGAGCAATCTGATCCTGTTCCCAGTGGAAACGCTTCATTTGATTCTCTTCCAGTTCCAGTCGGGTCTTCACATACTGGTCATAATTTCCCTGCATGAATGAGGTGGATGAAGCAGGCAGGTAGGTCAGGGTTTAGAGGAAGGACTACTCTGCTTTGAGCTGGGCAACTTTATACAGCAGGTAAAAGAGGGGCAGCTGCATAGTGACAGGCCTGGAGTCAGGAAGACTCATCTTCATGAGTTCAAATCTGGCCTCAGACACTGAAGAGCTATGCATCTATAAAATGAGCTAGCGGAAGGAAATGCAAACTTGGCAAAAACATCTTTGCCAAGAAAACTCCAAAAAGGAGTCACAAAGATTTGGACACAACTGAAAAAAATGACAGAATAACAGAAAAACAGGGATATGTTCAAAGTCAAAGTTTCAAGTTTGGGAATCTACAGACTTAGGAGAGGTTGTTGAGAAGATATATACAGAGTATGGAAACTACTATTCAGGCAGTGGAGAACTCAACAGTCACCCAGAGCAAAAGTTCTTTCTACCATCTTAGCCCGGGGCATAACATAATTAACAAGGATTGATTCCCTCCATGTTGGACATTAGTAAGCAGCATTTAAAAATGGGCTGCCAAGGTTCTTATCTCTGCTCTTTTATTCTGATGAAGATTTGGCTGCAGACCTCTAGCCCTGTACTTTCTGGTAAGGAAGAATGGAAGTTTTGGGAGTTTTTAAAAATTACATCTTGAACAGATGGCTCTATCTATTATAAGGATAGTTCATTAAGAAAAAAGAAGCATATTAGAAAATGATGGTAATGTAAAAATAAAAGATATCAATAAAGACAAAGAAATCGCTATAACATTCGTGAACCCAAAGAAGTCACCCCAATCAGGCTGCAGGAGCCCACTCACTGTGTAATACTTGAGCTTCCGATTATGCATGTGGATGATATTAGTACAAACACCATTCAGGAAGTCCTGGGAATGGGAGACGAGGACCAGAATTCGCTTGAAGCTGAAAAGCCAAAGAACTCATGAAGGAGGCCAAGTTTTCTCATTTTCCTTAATCATTTTTAAAATGTAAGTCAGGTGGAGGTGGCAATAACCATGAAAACAAAAGGGAAGTCAGTTGGGCTGGATACATATGTAATAACAAACATAAAAAATGTGTCAAGGGCTATGGAAAGACAGCTGCCTGGCCTGGGATGAAAGAACACATTAAAGTTAATAATTTTTGATACACTGGGAACCCTCTCCCCCCCCAGCCATTGCCAAATATAGTCTATTCATGCAAATCGGGGATTCCTTTTGGCTTCACCAGGGTTCTTCCTTATTGTCTTTATTAGACTTCAAAGTTGAATCGAGGATCTTACTCAGATGCTCCTGAGGAGGTCTGCTCTTAAATCTGCTACAGGGTTGATTATGATCTTGTCCCTAAGTCCATGAATTCTTAACCTGGGTTTTATGAATTTATTTTTCTTATATTTTTTACTAAATCTTAATATAATTGACTTGATCCTATATATTTTATTTTATAGATTTAAAATCCTTATTCTGCAAAGGGATCTATAAGCTTTACCAATCTGCTAAAGGGGTCCATGTCACAAAAAAAGGTTAAGAATCCCTGCCCTAGTCAGTCCTAATACCTTTTCCCCTACCACAGCCTCCCATACATGCACACACACACACTCTTACGTCTTCAGCTCTTCTTCTAACCAAACACAGGCATCCAGGTCCAGGTGGTTGGTGGGCTCATCTAATAGCAGCATGAAGGGCCGGATAAAGAGAGCTCTGGTGGGAAGAGGAAGAACAAAAGAGATGCTTATTAAAGTTTGTCCTGGCATGTAAACTACATGCAAGCATTAGGTTAGGCCCTGAGGAATCCCAGAGGCAGTCTGTGGCTCTACGACTTGAGAGAGAAGAGTAGAACTTGGAGATATGAAAGAGAATGACAGAAATGATTACAGGGTTGGAAACCAAGACACTTAAGTGAAGAGAATATTGTGCCTAAAGATGAAAGGAAGCTACAGGGACCTAATAAAGATGCTGATGTTTCTTTTACAAGTCTCCACCCACACAAGGAACACAAGAAATGATGAGAACAGCCAAAAGCATCTCGGTTAGCCATAAATAAGAACTCTGGTGGTCAAAGACAGAAACAAGGGAAAACATGGAACATACTCCTTTCCTGGAGTAGTTAAGTTATTCCATTTAAGAGGAGAGACCCAATAGTTCTGTTGGAGGCAGAGAGATGGATTTTAGAGTCCCGATCCCCCTGCCCCAGTGTTTTAAGAAGAGCTGGTAGGTAGTCTTTCAAAAAAACAGTTCTTTAAACATTCATTCTCTCTCTTTTTTTATTTTTCATGATCGTTCCCTCCCCTTCTTCCAATCCCTTCCTGTAGCCAACGAGCAATTCCACTGGGTTTTACATAAACATCCATTCTCTTGAGGGAGTAAAGTGAGACAAAGAGCCCCAGGAAGTAGTGAAGGAAGATAACTTGGGGAATATCCAGAGCCTCTAATCTAAAGTATCCACCAGTCTAAGTCTTAAGAGGGTAGAATGAAAGGAGAGGGCCAGCACCTTAAATTGATAGTTAAACACCTTAGTTAATTCCTTAACACAGATTATTAGGAGTCAGGCACAAGATAGAAAGGAGAAATAAGAATGGAAGATATTGCCAAGGAAGTACAAAAATGAGTCTTCTTAAAAATTCTGTCCTGTTTAGACCTGTTACCTATACAACTCACCCTCTATAACCCCCATACCTATAATTAAAATCATCATTCATTTGGCATGCATCACTGTGGACCCTTGTTCTAAGACAAATGGTTCCAAAGAGTAATTTGGGTCCTACTCTAGATCTACCTCAAGGAA
>NW_025386709.1:0-3199 GCF_016433145.1 Gracilinanus agilis
ATATATATATATAACACATATAAATCCATATTATTCTGGTATCTGGACCAGAGAAAATTTCAGCTGGCAAGTGGTTGGACAGCCGACAAAATGTGACTGAGACACAGAGAAGGGGAAAAGAATTAAGAGAAGAACAGGAAACTAGAAAATCACCAAGGACAAGATGCAAGAAAAGAGGACTTTGAAAGAAAATGGGAAATATTAAAAAATATTGCAAAGAGAACAAGGAAAGGAACTTATAAGACTAGTGCTGCAATAGCACAAAAGCACATTAACATCACACAGTAGGAAAATTGCATTCACATTACATAAAACTCATCAAGGAAGAGAATCTGTAGTCAACTTGAGAAGCTAGACAACAAGGAAATGAAGAAAAGGTAACTATGTGCATCCACACAACACAAAAAGGACATGAAACCCACACACACTGATAATTAGCTGACACTGTGCATAAATAAGCAAGTATCAAAAGGCTGGATTTTACATATGTATATAAATGTATAAGAATGTGCATAAATGTGAACAGTGAGCAACTCAGGAAGGTCTTAGTCAAGTTTTAAGCTGAAAAGCTTTGTATCTCGTTAACACTAGAATGCAGATTGCAAAAAGGATGTACATAGTTTAAAAATCTTGTGAATGACTGTATTATAGATGGAAACCTTAAAGTAGGCTGTAAATACTTCCAAATCATGTAACTACTAAACATAATAATAGTAGTAGAAATAATTAGGAAAAGAGACATAGGGGCAGAGATAGTTAGGGAAAATTCAAAATTCAAGGAAGAAAGAATCAGTGAGAGAATAAGAACATAGGGTTAAGAATAATTTAAAAGCAATAGCAATACTAATCTACTAACCTTTGTTCTTGATATAAAATAGTATTGTATTTAAGACATAAATAGACAAAACATAGGTAAAGTAGAAATTTCTGGTTCCAGGTTAAGATGGCGGCAGAGTAAGAAGTAGCTCTTAACCTCTCCTGACCGAAACACACAAAACTCCTCAAGGGGACATAAAAACAAGTCCAGACGAATGGAGGAACCCCACAACAGGGCACAGCGTGGAAGGTACGTGGAATCGAGGCATTTCCATGCTATAAAGGGGTGAAACAGTTCTCACTAAATCGCAGGCTTAGCAACCACCCCAACCCCACCCCCTCCACACACAACTCCTGTAGCACTGAGGCCAGCTAAAAAGAAATAGAGCAAGTTTGGGGCACCCATCGAGTCATTGGCAGCTTCAGGGCCTGTTCCTGAGAGCAGCAAGATTTGGGACCCCAAAAAGCCAAAGAACGCACCCGAAATCTGAGCACGGGCTTAGGACGCAGAGCATGGGAGCAGAGCTCAGGCGGGCTCAGAGCTCAGGCTCCAAGGAGGCGTGGGTGGAGGCAGATGGGTGTACAACTGTGGAAGCAGAGCCCTGAGACTTGTAAAAAAAACCTCCAGCAGAGGATCAAGCAAGGGGATCCACCAGGGGGCTTGACCTCAGACAGACCCTGAGCGCAAGGATAAACTTGAGAAGCTGCTGGGCTAAAGATAGCTACCCAGTCTCAGGAAGTTCAGAAGAGAAAGATTAACAACAAGAAAAAGAAGTCTTTAACACTCGACAACTTTTACACAGAGAAAATCCAGACAACCAGGCAAACAGAGGAGGAGAACCAACAAGCATCCGGAACCTCCTCAAATAAGGAAAACTCACAAGCTATGGAAGGGTACAAAACTGAGATTTTGAGGAAAATGGAAGAGATCTGGCAAGAAAATAACAGTTTAAAAGGTAGAATCTTGCAACTGGAAAGTGAGGCTCAGAAACCAAATGAACTGATGAGTAAATTGAACACCAGAAATGACCAGATTGAAAAGAAATACCAGAAGATTATAGCCGAAAACCAGAAGATTATGGCCGAAAACCAGAAGATTATGGCCAAAAACCAAAAGATCATAGCCAAAAACCAAAAGATTATAGCTGAAAACCAGTCCCTAAAGGCTAGAATTGAGCAGCTAGAAGCTAATGATCTCTCAAGACAACAAGAACACATAAAACAAAGTCAAAAGACTGAAAAAATAGAAGGAAACATGAAATATCTCAATGAGAGAGTGACAGACCAAGAAAACCGGTCTAGAAGAGACAATTTGAGAATAATTGGTTTTCCAGAAAAACCAGAAATTAATAGAAACCTGGACTCCATACTAACAGAAATAATCCAGCAAAATTGCCCTGAAGTCCTACAACAAGAGAGCAATAAAGACATTGAAAGGATTCATAGAACACCTGCGACATTCGATCAAGAAAAGAAAACACCCAGAAATATAATTGCCAAATTCAAGAGTTTCCAAGCAAAGGAATAAATCTTACAAGAAGCCAGAAAGAAACAATTCAAATATCAAGGAGCACCAATCAGGATCACATAGGGTTTGGCAGCCTCCACGCTAAAAGATCGCAAGGCTTGGAATACGATATTCAGAAAGGCAAGAGAGCTGGGCCTGCAACCACGGATCAACTACCCATCAAAATTGACTATATATTTCCAGGGGAAAGTATGGGCATTCAACAAAATTGAAGAATTCCAGGTATTTGCACAGAAAAGACCAGGGCTAAATGGAAAGTTTAATATCCAACCACAAAAATCAAGAGAAACATGAAAAGGTAAATAAGACACAGAAGGGAAAGAAAGAAAACTTATAATTTTTAAATTTGCCTTTTTAAGGGCCTCAGTGAGATCTAATTATCTGTATTCCTATGTAGAGAAACGTTATATATAATTCTCTGTAGTGAACTCTATTCACTATTATAATATTTACTATTATAGTAATCAGAAGAATAATTCACAGGGTGAGGGTGGAACACTAAATAATCTAAGATGACATGGGGGATGGGAAAGAGGGGGTGAATAGCAGGGGACACCAAGAGAAACTTGAGTGAATAAGAAAATAGGATATTCTATTACACACAAAGAGGGCATGGGAGGGAGAGGGGACAAATACTATTATAAGAAGGAGAGGAAGAGAGCATTAAGAGGTAATAATCAAACCTTACTCTTAGTGTAATCAACCCGGAGAGGGAAGAGTAGCTATACTATCCATTGGGACATAAAACTCTTATCTAACCCTTCTGAGAAAGTTAGAAGGGATAAAACAAGGGGAGCAGGGGAGTGAGGAGGTCAAAAAAAGGGAGGGGAGAAGAGGGAGGGAATTCATAAGGCC
>NW_025386710.1:0-8557 GCF_016433145.1 Gracilinanus agilis
TCTCTCTCTCTCTCTCTCTCTCTCTCTCTCTCTCTCTCTCTCTCTCCCTCTCTCTCTCTCTTTCTCTCTCTTGATCTGAGATAGAAGGAAAGGAGGGAAAGACCTGAAGGAGCTAAGTGTTTGCTTTTTTCCAACTTGGGAAACACTATTGACTATCTATTACTGTTTTATAGATTGTTTTAGCTCTGAGAAGACCAAAGTGTAATATAGGATTTTAGCACTACCATGTTGGCTTAGGGCAAATCTGTCAGTTGCCCTGGATGGAATGTTGAGGAGGGCATGAGACACTTGGAAGATACCAACTGGCAGTTGAATTGAGAGTATAAAAAGCCCTGGAAACTCAGAGCTGGGTTCTTCCCTGACCTGACTTTATCCTGTCTACTCATCTACCCCTTCCCCTCGGCTCGGGAGGTGGGAAAAAGGGTGGTGGGATTGGAAGAAAACCCTTATCTTTGGTTTGGACTCTGAGTTATTAAAAAACCCTTATCTTTGGTTTGGACTTTGGTTCTTGCTGCGATTCAGCCAGCTAACCTTTGTTATTCTCATAACTTGGAGGAGAAGTTAAGAATTATAAGGATCATGGGGTTAGTTTATTTAGAATAATAAAAAATTGGGTCCAGTCAGATCAGGAAGGATCGGTGTAGTCTGTGTACACAGGAGAAGTGTTTCCTTGCAGAACCAGGGAGTTTATTTGGGTGGAGTTAGAATTCCCTTAGAATTATAAGTCCTTTTTTATCCTTATATATTTCAAGAAATATTTTATTTTTCATAACAAGAGTCCTTTAGCATCCTTGTGACTGGCCCTGAAGAGAAGTTCACTTATGAGCTTCACTTCACTGATATAAACTGAAGATACTTTGTTAGCATAGCAAGTAGAATATCAGAAATCAGTTTATAATCAATAATCAGTTCATTGACATTTTATTTTTATACAATACAATTGTTTTCTGACATTTTGCAATCCATGTTTTATATCTCTCTCCCATCTCAATATGATATTTATCTTTAGTTTATTCACATCTCTCTGACACATAGCTTCACCAGTAAATTTTAGTATTGTAAGCGTAAGATTTCACTTTGAGCATACTAATGTATCTATATAGCATTTGGATTCAATTTAGTTTATTCATTTCAATTCAACTGTGCTTGAGTTTCCTTAATGGTAAAATAGGAAAAATAATAACTCCAAATGTGATAATAATTGTAAAGTGCTTTGTAAAACAAAGCATTATATAATGATAGCTATTACTATTATTATTAGCTTTTATTGTTTATCATAAAGCTAATATAATAATAATAACCAACATTTATATAGTGCTTAGTATGTTCTAAGCACTGTGCTAACTGTTTTACTTCATTTGATCCTTACAAGAACCATGAGAAGTAGATATTTTATTGTCCCCATTATACATTTGAAGAACCCCAGGCAAACAATGGTTAAGTGACTTGACATTTTTAGGAAGTATCTGAGGCCAAATTTAAACTGGCCCACTTAGCTATGGGGGCATTTGTGGCAGGTGCTGAGACTGCAAAGACAAAATCTTACAATTCCATGGTAGAAACAACATGTGCATATTTAATTCAATAAAAAATAAAATCTTTTGAGGAAGATCCTGCCATGTGTGATTTCATGGTTGAGGAATCACCCTCTGCCAATACAGAAAAGCACCTTTCCTACAACCATGTTTGAGAATTACCTGGGCCACTGAGTCACTTCCCATGGCAATAAAGCTAGTATGTCTCAGAGGAGGACTTGAAGCCAGGTCTTCCTAACTCTGGGGCCAGCTCTATCCACTACAGCATGCTGCATATAATACAAAAATATAAGGTATACATGAAATAAATTTTAAAAATATTTTAGGGAGAAAGGCATCAGGAAAGGACATGTGTAGAAATTAGCTACTTAAAAACACAGAAAATTTTCCAGCAATGGGGAACAATGTGTGCAAAGCCAAAGATAGGAGATGGTGATCATTTTGAGCTTTAAAGTGCACTTCTTCACAACCTGTGCATTAAGTATTTGTGTATAATTGCCCAGTTTTTACAGTTTTACAGAAAGAAAGACTGAGATTCAAAATTTAAGTGAATTGTCTGTGATATTAAGTCCATGGTCATAGAGTCATAACATCAAAGTTGTGGACTCGGACCAGGTCTTCTAATTCCAGCATCCAGAGTTCCTTTCTTTACCTTAATAGATAGTGCTGTGTTGTTGGCAGTCATAACCACAAAGATGAATATGGTTGTTTGAGTAGTCTGCCTTGCCAAAGCAAACAGATCTCGGTGCAATTAGTTGAACCAAACACATTCTCAGTGGCTGCTAAATTGTTCCTGTTTGGGTCACTGAAATTGCTGTACTCTGAACTGATTGGATATTTAATTGAATTTGAAATTATAACATGAGGAAAAGAGAGTTCTTCAAGGGGAAAAGAGAGTTCTTCAAGTGTAGGGGATGGGATGATCGCAGCAATTACTCATAGGTCTGATCCCACTTTTAATGTTCACCAAAGTTTTGACTTACTCTTTTATTTCTGACCAGGACCAGTTTGTCACTTGATCCCAGGGGTTCATCATATTGGTGTTAGACTTAACCCAGGCATCAGACTGGTTTGAGCCTTACTGCTGCTCATAATTTCTGAAGAAAAGGGTGAGCTTTGCTGCTGTGTGTTTCTTAATTAATACAGTAATGTCCAACTCTTTGTGACTCCATTTGGGGTTTTCTTGGCTGAGATATTGAAATAGTTTGTCATTTCCTTTTCTAACTCATCATATAGATGAGGAAACTGAGGCAAACACGGTTAAGTGACTTGCCCAGAGTCACATAGCTAAAAAGTGCCTAAGGCTGGACTTGTCCTCAGTTCTTCCTGACTAAAGACCCTCAAGCTCTAACCACCTCACTGCCACCTAGCTCCCCATGCTGAGCTTTAGCCTCTGCTATTGAGGTGTCATCATACCTAAAAGGAAAAAAAATGGTCAAGAATTCAGAATTCATAGAAATCTAAGGAAGAACTTTAGTAACTCTGAAGTTAATGATATTTATATCATCTTCTTTTTCTAAATATCTATTTCCTGATTTCCCTCTTATTTTTACAGAAGGGACAGGGAGACCTTCTTTTGACTGGCCCCCTTCTTTTTTCAATGTTCTTGTCTTGTTTCTTAGACACTATGCCATATTCAAACCTCCTGTAGCATCAGCAGGAAATAAGACTTATAAAATTTATTTGTAAACAAGTCTTTTGTCTTTCTTTTCTAGTTTTTTTTACTATTTTAAATGTCACTTTAAACAATGACAATATTTGTACACAACCTACTCTGTCCCACCAGCTTCCTATGTTTGCCCCTCAAAGAAAGGACTAATGAATAAATAAGGGGATAAAACCCATGGGAAAAGAGGGCATGGACTCTCTCTCTCTCTTTTTTTTTTCTATTTTCCCCTTTCTACTCCCTGCCTTTTTTTTTTCTAGATCCTCCAGCCTGGACTGCCAAACAAAAAACAAAACATTCTACACTTTGGGAACTAAACCTTCAGCACTGAGCACAGAGCCTTAGCACAGAGCATACTTAATAAATGTTTTTCATTTATTCAATTCTCTCATTAATTCCTGGGGCTGGTCTCTCTTCATAGAGTAAACTGGGGTCATTTTTTCCCTTTCAGGGCCTGCTCTCTATCCCTCTTCTTATCTCATTGGAATGAGTCCTTGTCTTGCTTGATTTATGATCAATTCTTGGGTTCTAGTTTTTAAGTATAATCTCCTAATTCCAATTTGATGGATCCAATGGTTCGTGATGAATGTGAATTGAATGATCTTTTTCTTTAACCCTTATTTTCATTCTTGGATTAAATATTGTATATTGGTTCCAAGGCAGAAGAGCGGTAAGGGCTAAGCACGGGGGCCTAGTGACTTGCCCAGGGTCACATAGGAAAGAAGTATTTGAGGTCAAATTTAAATCCAGATCCTCCAATCTTTAGACCTGACTCTTAATCCACTGAGCCACTTAGTTGTCCCCTGTTGATTAGACTCTTAATGGATTCCATTTTTCTCCATAAATTTCACCAAATTGGGATATCCTGGGACTGGCACCATATCCTCAGACTTTCTTTTTGGCATATGAGATGAATTTCTTGTTGATGTTTTTAAAATATACTCAGCCAGATCATAATGAACAATAGTAAGAGTTGTTCTTTAAAAAATGAATTGAAACATTTAATATGCTGAAATGCCTTCATGGTACCTTTTATGAGTGTTTGAGAGACAGGAATGAAGCAATGCTGTATTGGCACACTCTAGGGTTTTTCTGTTGTAAGGGAAGGGATCACAACAACCGCATGTTCAGATACATATAGTTACAGACTGATCAAAGGGAGTGTGGTAGAAGGAACACTGGACTGGAAATAAGGATTGGGGTTTTGGTGTTATCTTTACCAGAAGGCATGGTGCCATAGAAAGTGAGCTGGATTTGAAGTCAGAGAAACTGAATTCTTCCTATACCCTGTGTGAACATGACCAAATTACTTATCTTTTCTGGGCCTTTTCAAGCTAGAAAATGAGAAGTTTGGATGGGATGGTTTTGATGTCCCTTCCAGTCTTCAATCTACAATAAGATAATATTTTATGTCATCTTAGGCAAATTATTTAACATCCCTAGACTGTTGCCTTAATTACAAATGAAGCAGTTATTTTGGAAGTCCCCTTTAAGCTTTATAACTATAGTTCAGAGTTATAGTGGCACTGTGCAGCTATCCTAAAGTATTAGGAAAAGGGCATAAACAAACTTGGAGGTGCAGTAGATCGGTGTACACTGGACTTGGAGTCAGGAAGAAATCTTCCTGAGTTCAAATCTGATCTTAGACACATTAGCTATGTGACCCTGGCTAAGTCATTTACTCCAGTTTGCCTCAGTTTTCTCATCCATTAAAAGAGCTGGAGAAGGAAATGACAAACCACTCCAGAATCTTTACCAAGAAAACCACCAATAGGGTCACAAAGAATCAGACATGATTGAAAAACTACCAAACAATCGCAAATAAACATACTTGATTCACCATAGTTGCGAACTAAACATTCAAAAAGCAAATGGTTGATTAGCAGATTGAAGTCTTAGTTTATCCATAATTTCCTCTTCCCCACTCTTTGTCCTCAAAAATTAAGATCAGTTTTCTTTCTGTGCATTCTGGAAAACTATCAATTTAAAGCAAGGACCATTGGAAGGAGCTATATTAGCAAGACAGGGCTGGGACTCATTCAACATGTGTTTATTTCTAGGGAAAACAGAAACTCATGTAAATTAACACACCACTGTTGACTTTGAAAATAGCATGCCATTAATTCAGAGAATATATACTTAACCTTTAACAACTTAATAGTTTCAGAAAAGTGAAGAATGATGCTTGCTAAAATATGTCATTATTTCTGGTAGGTATGTTTTTCAGAAACACTCAAGAAGGGCAAGTTGAAACGAGCCCATCCATATGCCTCAGCCCAAAGGGATGTTTGGATATATTCTGAATTCAACAGGTTTTTACATGTCACCAAAAAAGTATTTGTGTAGATTTTAATAGGCCCAGTTTGATCTGTGCCCTTCTTCCTCCTTTTTTTTTTCTTTTTAGCTGAAATCAATTTCAGGAGGACTTTTATTCCTTTCCCCGCTCTTTTCGGGTTTAGACTTCATTTCAAATGGTTCTTGGCTATATGAGAAACTATTACAATTTTGGCTTACTCTCAAACATATGAGCCCCAGGTTGGAAATAACTCCCTTGTTTCAGAAAAGTAGAAGCTATTGTTTCTAAATGACCCCTTTTTACTGGAAAACAGAATGTTAAGAATGAGTTTCTTTCTCCTTTCACTGGTAAGTTATATGGAAACAGAACTCTGAATTCAGCATTTTCTGAATATGATTTTCAAAGAATGACACATAACATTTTAAGGGCAGCTAGAAGTTTAACCTTTAGAACAGATAAAACAACATACGCAATAAGCATGTAATTTCATATGGGAATGGGTTGCTTTTTGGCAACTCCACTAACAATTGGCTACTAGAGTTTGTGTAATTCTTCAGCAGTAAGATTGCTTTTATTGTGGGTGTTCTATGGTTAAAGGCTATAATCCAGTCACTTTGGACATTTCTGAAGCATTTTCAATTACTTTTTTAGAGATAGGGAGAAATATTTTCTTAAACATTTTTTACATGGTACACAGTATGTCTTAGGTCACTGAGTGGTCAAGGTCTTCGGAACAATCAAGAAGTTTCTGGCTAGGAGAGCTATTTTTAGCAGGAAGAATCAGTAATAGATTCAGAGATGAAAGGAAACTCACAAGTCATATGGTCCAACTTACTAAGTTTTAAAAAAATAATAGCTTTTGTTTTTACATTACATAATTTAAATAAATATCCTGTTCTACTTCTCCTCTTCATTCATCTATCCCTTGTCCAGAAAAAAAAATAATAAAATCAATTCAGCAAAATAAATCAATTCTTAAACTGAGTTTGTCATATATGCAGTGTTCTACATCCATAGTCTGTAACTTCTACATTTTCTCATTGCTCTTCTAGGGTCATATTAAATCATCATAATTCTATAATATTGGCCTTTTGTTGCTTATAGTCTTTCCATTTACATTGCCATAGTGATTGTAGATATTGTTTTTCTGGTTCTGCTCATTTTACTTTGCTTCAATTCTCATGTGATCCTATGGTTTTCTATATTCTTCATATTCATTTTCTTTTCTTGGTAATGATATTCCATTTCATTTATCTACCACAACCTATTTAATCACTCCCTACAGACCACCCCCCTTCCCATTTTGTATATGAAACCATTGAAATGCACAGGAGATATGTGACTTGTCCAAGAAAGTAAGCAGCAGAGCTGGTATTCAAACTCAATGATCTGACTTCAAATGCTATGCTTCATCTACTGTTAGCTTTCTGAGACAATATGAAATATCCTCAAATTACAGGTCAAAACAGAGATGCTAAATGGGGCACAGCACTGAGAGCTGATTCTCTGTTAGACACTGACTTCCTAGAGCACCACAAAAAATATCCAGTTTCTTCTCTGTGAAAATGTTTGTCTAAGAAAAAGGACGGGAGCATCTAGGTGGTACAGTGGATAAGTGCAGAACCTAGAGTCAGGGAGAATCATCTTCCTGAGTTCAAATCCAGCCTCATACATTTACTAGCTGTGTGATCCTGAGCAAGTCACTTAATCTTGTTTGACTCAGTTTCTTAATCTGTAAGATGAGCCAAGGAAGGAAATGGCAAACTTCTCCAGTATCTTTGCCAAGAAAAGCCAAATGGGGTCATGAAGAGTGAGACGTAATTGAAACAACTAAACAGCAACAGAACAAGGATAGCACTAAAAAGTTTTCCATGTTATATAAAAAGAGGAACTACATGCTTCATTGCAGGGCTTTATTGTGGTTCAATATACATTACTTCTCAAGTGTTGCAAGAAACATTAATTAATGTCACTACTGATCTTATAGGAGAGAGCTAAGTATCATCCTCAATTACAGCCCAGAATGACTATGGATATCTAAATGATACAGTAATTTCTAAGTAATGCCAATAATTTTTAATTGTGGAAGGTCTAGATTGGTGGCTGTGTTAATGACTTTCATTCATGTTCTTTCCCTTATTCTTTTGTATAGCTTCCTTCTATTCCACTGTTTGCTAACACCTTCACCAGAAGCTGGACAGGGACAGAAAGAGATACATTACATTTATGTAAAAGTTTTGGTGCAATGAGAGATGGAAATGATTAGCTAAAATGAAAAATTTTTAATTATTATTATACCTAGACTTGTTTATTCATATCACTAATATAGATAATTGAATTATTGACAATAGAAATAATAATTGCCAAGTTATATATGATACTTAAAGCACTGGACTTAGAATCAGGAAGATCTGAGTTCAAAATCAACCTCAGAAACCTCTTAGCTTGGGCAAGACACCTCTTCGCCAATGGAGAAGGAAATAGCAAATCAGTACAGGATCTTTGCCAAAAGTACCTATGGGGTCATAAAGGGGAATAAATGACTGAAATGATTTAACAACAATGTGTCAGACACTGTTAAACTCTTTTAATGAATATTAATTCATTTGAATTGATTGTACTTATTTTTTTTTGCCAGTTTCACCCTGATTTTATAGTAAAATTACTGTATTTAGAGTCAGAAGGCTTGGGTTTGAATCCTGTCTTTGTCCTTTACTATTTGTTTTTCCATGGGTCCATTATGTAAGCTCTCTGAGTCTCATTTTCATCTACTCTAAAATGAAGGGGTTAGACTAGATAACTTCCTGTTCTAAATTTATGATCTATGAAAAATCTAAGGTGAAAACTGAACAACTGAACATTTTATTCCCATAAGACTACAATTAGATTGACCTTTTCTTCTTGAGACTCATATTGCCCCAGAAGGCTAATTAGAAGATACTAATTCATAAATTCTTATGTTTCAAAAAATATCTCACATCGTTAGATATTTAAATAATGAATTTTGACAAGGGATTGCTGTCTTCAGTGTCCAATTATAATATATATATATATACATAT
>NW_025386711.1:0-9886 GCF_016433145.1 Gracilinanus agilis
GGGAGGAAGTAATGATGGAAGGAAGGAGAGATGGAGGGAAGGAAGGAGGGAAAGTGGAAGGAAAGAAGGAAGGAGGGAAGGTGGGAAGGAAGGGAAGGAGTCAAGGAAGGAAGGAAGGAAGGAAGGAGGGAAGGAAAGAAGGAAAGAGGGAAGGAAGGGAAGGAAAGAGGGAAGAAGGAAGGAAGGAAGGAAGGAAGGGAAAGGGAGAAGGAGGGAGGGAGTCAAAAATACTACTCCTCTGGAGGTCCCCTGCCCCGGGTCCTGCTCCTGGGGTTTAGGCCAAACGCCTTTGCCTTGAGGAGTTGGTCCCATGTTAGGGAGGCAGGAATGAGTGGAGCAGTGGTGGCTGGAGATGGCAGCAAAGGGCCGGGCCCATGTAATGAAATGCCTGAGCTGGAAATTGTGACAAATAAATGTTGAAAAGATGCCGGAGCTCCCAAGCTTTCAGCACGTGCCTTTCCCAAAAGGGAAGGCCAAAGCCGAGGCAGAGAAGAGCTCCTCTGCCAGCCGACGGACCCGGAGTGTGTTGGTGCCGTCCTGTTGCATGTTCCATGTCTCATGCTGGGGGTCCTGAGGCTCGTGGCCGGAAGGGCTCACCCAATGAAGCCGACCTTCCCACTGTTTGGATGGGGCCGCTGAGCTCCAGAGAGCGAGCATGCCAGAATCTTGGCTGCTGGAGGGATGGCCTAGCAGGGCTTCTGGGGCTCCCCACTGCAACATCTCCTCGAGTGCTCACGAAGCCTCTGCCTCCACAATACTACGGGGGGGGGGGGGGGGGAGAGACAGACAGACAGACAGACAAAGCAGCCATCAAGCAGCACTTGTACGAGCCAGGCTCTGGGCCGGGTTCCAGTTTAGAGCCCCAGAGAGGGCCTGCTTTCAAGGAGGTTACATTCTCTCCGAATAAGTCAGTTCGGACACTGAGGACTTTCCCTGGCAGGAGAGTGCTGGAGAGAGAAATTGAGGCAGAAGGAAGGAAGGGGAGACAGAGTCAGAGAGAGAGAGAGACTGGTGGGTGGGGTGGGGGTGGGGGGAACAAAGACATCTGTTTGTCTGGCTTGGAAGTGAAGCGGGCCCTCTCCAGGGCTCTCGTGACAGCCTAGGGAGGCACCTGAAGGACTCACACCAGCACAGTCCTAGCCCGGTAGTAGTGGTACCCCTAGAAAGGAGGCAGGGTGTGAGCAATAGGCAGGAGCAGATGAACAAAGCAGGACAGGCACTGCAGGGGCACCTAGGAGTGCCTGGATTCAGGACAGCCTCTGTTTGCCTCAGTTTCCTCATGTGTAAAATGGGAACAGGGCTAGCTAGAGCTCCCAGGGATTGCTGGGAGGACGGAATAAGATAAAACCATAAAGCGCTGAGGGAACGTTGAGGCTGCTGCTGCTCTTAGACCAGCCCTGCGGGGCCATGCAGGGGCCTGGCGCCTCCCCCTTTTCTCTTGGTTACCCTCAGTCAGTAAAAGCAGCTCAAGGCCAGGGGGGCCAGGCTAACCCCCCTTTGGCCGAGCCTTTTCCCTTGTCCTTATTAGGGTAAACAGAACGGCAGCAATTGATCAAAGAAGACAAACAGGGGAGACCCGGGCTGGGGTGGGCAGCCAAGGCGACCTTTGCCCTCGCAGTGACCCTGCTCATGCCAGCGGTGGCGTGGCCCTGGGCCCCTGGGAAACGCTTTGACTCGGGGCGATTTTGGCCGGGCAGCGGTGGGTCAGGGCTTGGCCAGGGCCCCATCTAGATGGTTCTGGGACAACTAGCACTTTGAGGGAGTCAGGCAGGATAAAATCCTGCCTCGGGCATTTTTCCCACCTGCGTGACCCTGGTCAAAGCTCCCCCCAAGGCCTCCCTTTCCACGTGTGTCAAAAAACAATGGGGTGGAAGAAATGGTTTTGGGGTCCCTTCCCGCCATTGATCTGTGTGACCTTGGGCAAGTCATTCAACCTCCGAGTCTCAGTTTCCGTGAGGGGGGGGGGCGATGGTGATAATAGCCTCTACTGAAAAGTAGAGGGATGTCGGGGAGCTTATTGAGGACACCCCGGGAATGAGGCAGGAAACGAGGCTGATCTGACCGGAACGGGGGAGAGGGCGGCAAGCCCAAGGGGATATCCCACCGGACAAGCAGACAGATCCCTGCTCTGACTGCTCGGGGACTGAGCCCAGACTCCTTACGTCTCACCCATCCGACCCTCTGCCTCCCTCGAAGGTTGGTAATGACTCGCATTTCCCAAGAAGTAGCGCCTCCTGGGTGAGAGACAGCGCACAAGGGCCAGACGGGGAGAAGGGCTACGGGACGCCCACACCTGACCTCAGGAAAGCCGGGGCTCAAATCCGCCTTCGATGCTTGCTAGCTGGGCTAAGTCCCAGGATATCCCAAGGATAATCTGTTCCTGCCTCAGTTTCCTCCTTGTAAAATAGGAATGATAATGGCACTTCCCTCCCTTCCAAAAAGCCTTCAAGTCTTTTATAAGTGCGAATATTATTCAGCAGTGTGACCCTGGGCAAGTCCCTTCTTCTCTCTCTGCCTCGGTTGCCTCATTTGTAAAATGAGCATCCTAACAGGGTTGTCAGGAGATAACAAATGCAAGGTATTTTACAAACTTTAAAGTACTATAACAATTCTAGTTGCCTCCCTTCCCAGTTATGATTTTTAACAAAGTGGGTAGCTGCAATGGGTCGAGTGCTGGCCGCCGCCCCCCTCCCCCAGCCTCCCAACAGCAAGGTGAAACTTTTGCAGAGGACTGACAATGTGCCATCCGGGGCTTCATGATTCAGCACTTGCCATGGCAATAATTGACAGGGAGATAATGGGCACTGTGTGTTTGTGTGTGTGTGTGTGTGTGCGCGCGCGCAGGGCAGCAGGAGATCTGAGCAGTTCGGACACAAAGGGCGGCTCAGGGCACTGGCGGCTCGGGTGCCAGAGGGTGCCATGAATTTTTCCAGGCAAGCAAGGGCTGGGCTGCTGCTTGCTGGAAGCAGCTTTTAATGCCAAAGGTGACCCGGGGCTGCCCCGGCCCCAGCACGAGGGCTCTGCTGCCTGCAGGTGTCCCGCATGCCCAAGTCCCTGTCCTCTTGGGTTACCCTCTGGGCAGCTGGGCGCCCCCCCTCCCCTCCGGAAGAGCTGGCCTCCGCTCGCCAGCGCCACCCAAGAGACTTGTGTGGCCCGCCCGTGCGCTCCGGTGACGACAGATGTCTTTCCTCCCACAGACCCTGCAGCCCCCGCTCCCTTCCCAAAATAAGCCTGGGCAGCCACTGTGGCACCGCAATCATTGCCCTAATAATAAGCACCCTTGCCCAGACTGGCACAAACAGCCCTGGTAGGCAGACTTTGCTCCAGAGGGCTGGCCGTCCTCCTTCCTTTTTTTGATGTGGGACCTGCCCTCGCCGGTAATTATTGGAGTGGGGAGCCAGGAGTCCCGCAAAGAGACTTTAAGAGCAAGCGGGCAACAAAAGGGCCCGAAACCAACACAGACAAAAAAACGTGAGCTGCTAGACAGACACCTGAAGCCTCTGGAGCCGCGCGTGATTGACAAGCCTTCTTCCCTCGCCGCGCCCGGCCAATGGGAAAGGCGAGGCGGGGCGAGTTCCGCCTTCTCCGAGGCCTCTAGCCCCGCCCCTCACAAAGCCCCGCCCCCTTCCGCTGGGCTCACTCTCTCTCTGGGGCTGCTCTCGGGCGCGAAGGTCAAATTGCCCGAGAGGATTGATTTGCATTTTCCAATGGACGCGTCGCATGCAAATGAGGAGGGAGCTGGTTGGCTGGGTGTCTGTAGGATAACTCCAGCGAGTCCGGCTCTTTGTCCTTCAGTGGCTGTGGAGCAGCTGCAGTCGGTTGGTGCGGCCGGAGGTGGCAAGCAGGCCAGGGAGCCGGGCTATCCTCCGCCGGCGGGGAGGCGGAGGCGGCGACGCTGGCGGCGGTGTCCCGGGAGCTACCGGACTCCAGAACGAGCGATCGAGCGAGAGAACTAGGGAACGAGCGGCGGCAGCGGCCGCTGCTGGTGCTCCGGTGCAGGGCTCGCTCCTGTGCGGGCAGTGCTGGGGAGCTGGGCAGCTGCAGCAGCTGAGGCTGCAGGGGCAGCAGCAGAAGCAACAGCAGCAGAGGCAGCAGAGGCAGCAGCTGCAGCAGCAGCAGCGCACGCCGCGCTCCGGGGGGGAGGGGGAGGGGGACGAGGACGGGACTCGCCAGTGCAATATGACTTTGGAGGAATTCGCGGCCGGAGAACAGAAACCTGAAGGGTGAGCAGACTGGCAGCGCTGCCCTCTGCGGGCAAAGGGCCGGGCACACTAGGGTGGAGGGGCTTCTGGGGTTGGCAGCTTGGGATGTGGAAAGTACCCTGGTGGGGAGCGAGTGGGCAGTGGCACTTTCCCCGTGGCCGTGCTGGGATGGGAGATTGCGGGGGGCAATGCGAGTGGCCGAGGACCCCAGGGCGGTGTTGGGGGCGGACGGCTTTGCAGAGGTGCGTGCCCAGCTGCGCCCCGCAGGCACCCTGCGTCCCCCGGGGTCGTGGATGTGGGCTCTGGGTGACTGACGGCCCCACTTCCCTTATGCCCACTGTCAGGATGGACAAGGTCGGGGACGCCCTGGAGGAGGTTCTCAGCAAAGCCCTGAGTCAGCGAAGTATCACGGTCGGGGTCTACGAGGCTGCCAAACTTCTCAACGTGTAAGTGGGGCAGGGGCGGCGCGCACCTGTCTCCCCTCCCCGGCATCCCTGGCTCCCCACTTCCCCTCTCCCCCCCTTGTTGCTTGCCGTTATAGGGTAGCCGGGTGAATGCGTGGGGGAGCGCGGCCCTGCGTCAGGGAGCTGGCGTGGCGTGGGCACGGGGGCGGGCAGGCCGGCTGCTCACGGCTGGCCGCCCCTCTCCACCGCAGGGACCCGGACAACGTGGTGCTGTGCCTGCTGGCCGCGGACGAGGACGATGACCGGGACGTGGCCCTGCAGATCCACTTCACCCTCATCCAGGCCTTCTGCTGCGAGAATGACATCAACATCCTGCGGGTCAGCAACCCCGGGCGCCTGGCGGAGCTGCTGCTGCTGGGGACAGGTGGTCCGGCTAGCGCCGCCGCGGCCGCCGCCGCCGCCGAACAGCCCCCCGACCTGCACTGCGTCCTGGTCACGGTGAGCGAGCCACTGGGGCCGGCCGCGGCGGAAGGCCACCTGCGGGCGGCCGGGGCGGGGGGAGGGGGCCGCCGCTTTCATCACCCAGATGTGCCCCGGCCGGAACATGCCCCAACACGTCGCAGCTTCTCCCTGAGAGATCCCGAGGCATGAGTCAGCGCCCGGCTCTCCTGCTGCCTCCCTCCCTCCCTCCCGAGACTAATTCCTGTAGCCGAGCAGATTAGATAAAGCCAAATAAATTCCTGGCTCTCCCTCATTAAGGAGTCACCTCCACTGTCTGCCAGGCCGGCTATAAATAGCCACCGAGCCCCAGGGGGGGACCAGGGCGGAAAATTCCCTGAAAACCGTCTTCCTGAGAAAAAGGGGGGGCCGCCCCCAGCCCCCACTTCACTTCCTTCTGCCCCTTTAAATGGGCATGTTTGTACAGTTTGGGGGCGGCAGTGTGGAGCCGAGCCTGGGAGGGCGGTCCCGGCCTTAGGGCCGTGCCCCGAAGCCAGGGGGCTGGTCACCTTCCCGTGGGCAGACTTAGCCTCGGGGCACCCATGGCCGGCTGTGTGGCCAGCCTCGTGTTCAGAGCCAGGGGACTGGCCTCGGAGAGGCTTGGATCCGTTCCAGGAAAAGAATCAGGAGAGCCGGCCAGCCCAGAGAGCGCTGGTTCTGTGTGGGGTGACGCCTGGCTTCCAGATCCGGAAGCCCTGCCTGGGGCTTTCCTGGAAGCCCCGGGGCTGGGGGCGGCCGGCCGAGCTGGCTTTTAAGCGGTGCCAGTGTGGGGGTCACTATTGTCCGCTCTCTCTGCAGAACCCGCACTCGTCCCAGTGGAAGGATCCAGCCTTGAGCCAGCTGATCTGCTTCTGCCGGGAGAGCCGCTACATGGACCAGTGGGTCCCGGTGATCAACCTCCCCGAGCGGTGAGGGCGGCCCCCCAGGACCCGAGCCCAGCCGTCCGGAAGTTTTGAATCTCTTTCTAGTTACTCCAGCCCTCCCCACACTGCCACGGATTACCGACATTGTTAAGGCCTGGGGCTGCGAGCCCCCCACCCACCCGGGCGGGCCGCACGCTGCTGACTTTGCCGAAGGCAGGAGAAGAGGGCGAAGGCCCGAGCTGTTTGGACACCCACTGAGTAGGCTGAAGGAAGCCAAGCCTTTCTTTTGGCCCAGAACCTGCGGGAGGGGAAGCGGCTGCACTTAGTTGGCGGAGGGGCCCGGCTGCAGCCTCGAGGCTGTGGCGAGGCCCGCGCGGATTTCTGGGTTTCTGGGCCCTTCCATCCCCCGCCCTCCTTTCCTCTCTCTCCAGGGCTGTTTCACTGAGTTGTACTAAGTTATTTGTGACAAAGCCAGGGGTTATTTATGCTCATTTGGGGATACCTGCAATAAACTATTGAGGGCCCCCCGGCACTCTCTGCTGCTTGGGGCGGGGAATTCTGGGAGGGGAGGGGGAGGGAGACAGGCTCCCGGCTGGGCTCCTTGGGGGGCGTCTCTATCTTTGCAAATGTCGCGGAGTCCAGGACTTCCTGCTCCGGCCTGCCTTAATCTTGCCCTTTGCAGGGGTGCCTTATCTGGGGAACAGCGGGGCCACGGGGCCTGGCAAACATTGCTGGGATTTCTGGGACCCCGGGCCGGGGGCGGCCTGAATTCTCCCCTGTGTGAGAAGGAAAAGGGGAGGGGGGGGAGAGCCAGCCCCGGGAGCTGGAAGGCTCTGGGCCTCTGCCAGAGACCTTGGCACCAGGTACATGAGCTCAGGGCTGCTCTAGCCCCGGGGAAGAGCGCCGTCCTCCCACAGCCCAACCAATGGGCTTCCCCCCCCCCCCCACCTTCCCCCTCCAGAGCGAGTTGAGGGAGGGAGTCCCAGCACCCGCAGCCCCCTGCTGCATCAGCAAAAACCTGGGCCCTCCCCTCCCCCAGGGCCATATGCTTCTGGCCTCCACACCTGCTGGACCTTGGGCTTTTCTTCTGTTGATTGTAAACTCCATCAGCCGGTGGGTGGGGGTGGCTGGCTTCTTGGAATTCGTGTACTCCCAGCTGAGGTTTTTAACCTGCTGGCTCCGGGAAGGGCCACTTGGGGCCAGATGGGGGATTGCACCGCGTAGGGAAAGCCCAGTGTGGAAGCTGCCTCCACCCAAGCCGGCTGGCACAGACTTCCGTCCCTGTTTGTCCCCAGTCACAGTGCCAGAGTCCAGAGCCCAGGACCTCAGGAGGGGTTATGGCGGCCACCCCCTGTGTGCCCTCTGGGGGTTAACTTCCTAAAAGGGGTGCAGATTGCCATCCACTGCCCAGCTGGGTATGTGTGAGGCAGCACTAGAACTCGGGCCTTGGTAGCCTGCCCCGGTCAGCCCTCCAGGCCCAATGCAGGGGCCAGCTAGGTAGCTCAGGCACGGAGACCGGGAGGGTCCTGGGTTCAAATCTGACTGTGTGGTGGTCCTGGACAAGTCACTTTACCCCCAATGGCCTAGCCCTGCTCTCCCTTCTGCCTTAGGACTGACACTCAAACAAGGTTGGGGTGAGAACCCGCGACCTCAAACTGAGACCCTGAGGGGCTCCGGGCTCCCGGGACGAGCCAGGGCTCTTCAGTCACTGCCTAGGAAGGGAGCCTTGGCCGGTGCTCTTGGGCTGGGGCGCTCCACAGTAATCTAATCAGCCCAGGTGATTGTAAACATGGCCGCCGGTGGCCTGAAGGCTCCGCCAAAGGCTGCAGCCTCACTCCCTCAGCTGGCACCATCAAGCTGACCTGCAGCCCGCACCACGCTCCCCCTTTTAATGCTGGCGGCGGCGGCGGCGGCGGGGGGGGGGGGGCAGACTCCGCCCCCCACCCCGCCCCCATGCCAGAGCGGCCGGAGATCTCAGTCCTGGGGAGGGGGGAGGGCCGAAGGGCTAATCTCATCTCTTGGCTGTTGGGATTTCTTAATCTAGGAGCCTCCGCTGAAGTGAGAAAGGGGCCCAGCCCTCCCTCCGGGAGTCTCTGCCGGGGCCCAGGCTTCCCACACAGGCCCCAAGGGCATGGCTGGCAAAAGGGAGGGGGGGGGGCGACCAGGGGCGGAGCGCGGGGCAGCCCCAGCAGCCTCCCCCCACCCCACTCTGATGGCCTCGGATAAGACAGTCACGCTATTGGAAAAGGGCCCACCCAGCCCACAAACTCTGGGGAGGACCTGCTTTTTCTGCATCTGTAAAATGGGCCTGATAATAGCTCCCAGCTCCCTTCTGTTCCGATGGACTAAAGAGATGAGGTGTGGGAAGGCTCGCGGTTACTGTGAGGATTCTGCCTCTGTGAGGGAAGGATCTATGGGATCAGTTCTAGGGAGTTCCTTGGGACTAGCAGAGACTCGTCCAAGGTCACTTAGCTAGTCCCGGGCACCCTGATCCTCAGCCGGGCAATCGCTAAGGCCTCTCCCTTCCTCCCCTTGCTGCTGCTGTTCCTTCTAGGAGACACTCCGGGTCCCAAGTCCAGGCCTCAGGCTGGGCCCCGAGGCTGAGCCGCCCCTCCTCCTGCGCCTCCCGTTTCAGATTTCACTTTCTGCGGGGAGCCCTCTGGTTACCCCTCAGTTATCTTCTGGGGGTGCAGCCCCTGCCCGCAGGCTTGCTGGCTGCAACTTTCCCCTGCTAGACTTTCAGCTCCCGGAGGGCAGGGACTCTCTTCCGCCTCTCTGCTTGGGGGCAGCACTTGGCTCCTGTGCCGGGTACACAGTAGGTGATTAATCCATGCTTGCTGGCTTCAGGGGTCTGCTTTAATAATAACAGCAGCCTCGTACCCGGTGCTCTGGGCTCGCAAAGGGCTCTGGGAATTCTTATTAATTTGATAGCGAAAATATCCCGTAAAAGTGAATATTGTGAGAAACGGCACCCAGAAGGGACAGCGAGCACCCAGGGGCCCCAATCCTCTCCCGAGGCCATTTTAGAGACAGTCAACAGGCTCCGAAAAGGGAAGGACTGGAGCAGGAGGTCCCAGCTGGAGAGCATCCACGGCAGGACCAGAACCCGGAATCTCTCCGGACCACACTACCCGCCGGTCTGGGGCTTCATTTTTTTTTTTTTTTTTTTTAACCCTTACCTTCCGCTTTAGAATCAACGCTGTGTATTGGTTCCAAGGCAGAAGAACAGTAAAGGTTAGGCAATGGAGGATACGTGACTTGTCCAGGGTCACCTAGCTAGGGCGTGTCAGAGGGCAAATTTGAACCCAGGATCTCCAGGTTTGCTTCTCTTAATCACTCTCCATCCTACTGTCCCCTAATACAAAATGAAAACGAAAACCTTCCCAAGAAGCCGTTCCCACATTGCCAAAGACGCGGCCAGGGGGAGGCTGGTGAGTGAGTGGGCTTCCTCTGCGTCACGCACACGCGCGCTCGGGGGCTGGGCAGGCACTCTGCTATTCCCGGGGCACCCTCCCCCCCCCCAGCCCCGCGCTGCGCTGAGGGGGCTCCCAGACTTGGGGCCGTCGGCAGCTCCTCCTTCCAGGATCCCCAGAGAAGCCAAGGAAGGCAGTGCGAGGAGGCAGCCTCTTCTGCTGGGTTTGCAGCTGGGACTCCCCAGGCTCGAGCAGAACCCAGACTGTCCAGGCCACGCTAGGCGATCCGGCTCCAGGGCGCCTCAGGCTTCCCTCGGGATCTCCTGGGGCCGCGGAGGGATCCTCCTGCAGCTTCTGGTTCCTCAGAGCTGGGCCTTCTTCATCTCCGTGGGTTGGAGGTCGTCCCCCTTGTCTTCCTCCTCGTTTTTCCGTTCTCTGCGTGTCTGGGGTGCGCGCGGTGCCTGCGGGCTCGGGAGCCCAGAGATGCCGCCTCTGCCATTTCTTCC
>NW_025386712.1:0-6012 GCF_016433145.1 Gracilinanus agilis
AAGGATCTAGAATTCTTGAGGATAATTTAGACCAGAAGGTTTTTTTTTTTTAATATCAGGTTTTTATATGGAAGTAGTAACAGAATTTGTTGAGAAACCCTTAGCCAAGATTTAAAAGTTATAACAAGTATATGATTTTTTGAACATCATTGTTTATTGTTTTAAAATGTGTTATTAGAAATATGGTACTCTATTTGAGTGTGCATTGTGAATCTGCTAGTTTGTAAAACCCACTTTCTCTCACAGAAAATCTCATTTTTGGGTACCAAAACCCTTCTAGTTCTAAGCTGTATATATATTTTTGACTTTTTAAAACATTTTTTATAGAGCAATTGATTTTTCCTTTTTCTCATCTTGTACTGGAAGTACATATATAATCATTATTTATCCTTTTTTTTTTGATTCTACAGTGAAATAAGCTCAATGCAAATACCTGAGCCTGAGCCTGAGACTATGGGATTGTGATTTAATGCCTCTCTGATTCCAGAAGTGCCGAGCCACATGGTCAGAGACTTGACTAAAAGAATCTGCATGAATTGCAGGAGTTCTATGCCAATACTTGAAGGGCTTGGAAATTGGGGTTTGAGTCCTGGAGTCCCAGTCTTTTCTAAAACTTTAGAGGACGTGGGTCCCCTCAACTTAAATTCCTAGTGAAGCACCTAAGATTGGCTATCATTTAATGGCTCATTCCCTGAGAAGGTGCAGGGAAAAAAATCGGATCAAAGAAAGGCATTTCCCTTATTCCTCTATATATAGAGAGTAAATGGCAGTTTTTCTGTAGTCCTGGCCCTAAATGGGTTATAGCATACTGCTTAAATCGCTTTCATTGGGCCTTGAATCAAAGGCCTGTTTATTTCCCCTACATTTTTTGCACATTTTACATTTCATTCACAAGTTAATTTTTTCTCTTTTTTTGAATTTTATTCTTTTTATTTTTTTTTATTATTTCTTTTGCCAATTGATTTCATGCACCCCCGTGACTCACTTAGCCATGCATCCTTGGCTGACTTTTTCAGGGGATAATGTGTTAGTTAAATATTTTCCTCAGGGGGGTGTGTGTTAAGTTTTTATAATCATAATGTCTGAACTATAATCTATATTGCAAGTCAATTTTTACTCCTTTCAAAGTAAACTCAGGGAGGTAATGTTAATTCTCAGAAGGATGTATGTTTTATAATCTATAATGTAAAGTTTAAATTCTTTGAAAGTAATTTCAGGATAAGGATTTTGCCATCTCCCCAGAATCCAGACGACGAACCTGTTTGGTGGAGGCACCAAAAGATGCCTGAAGAGCCTTCACTGGATCATGAAGATCCAATTTGAACTTTGGGGCGCAGTTGATCTGAACTATGGGGTTGGATGCATTTATTTTGAATGGACAGTTTATGCCAGAAAGGGGGACTGCCCCCTTAATGGTTTTTTGTCAATGTACCAAACATTGGTTTTGTTCTTTCTCCCTTTTATCTCTAAATTATTGTAAACTCTAATTTGATTATATTTTCCTGATCCACTGGGGAGATTTATCTCCCAAAGGATCACAGGGGGGTAATGTGTTAGTTAAAATCACCTGGGGTTCTATTTGGAAGGATTGAACCTCAAAATAGTGTTTGACAAACTTCTGTGGACCTGTGGGGGTCCTTAAAACTACATTTCCCATGGTCCAACGGGTTTCCTGGGTTTCCTGTTTTGGATGACATATTAAAAGGTGAGGGACTGTTTTAAGTAGGGGATAGTGACTTGGGACTTCCTCTTTAGTTACCTGAGCTCAAGGAGAGAGGAAGGTAAATGGCTGAGGTGAGGTTGGAATAGGTTTTTCTTACAGGCGCATGGTCAGTTTATCTCTATCAGCATGGCTTTTATTAAAATACTATTCTCCCTTTTGATCTCGGCCATCATCATTTTTAATCATACCAGGACCATCTTTGCATCAGGGACTAGTATAAAAGGAGGCTGCCTGCTCCCATATTTTCAGGCTTGCTGCCTGTGACTCTAATAACACTGACTCATGAGTATCCATTCTTGTGAAGATGAAATAAAAGAGTCTTTGATACACTCATGCTGAGTTCAAGATTCTTCTGAGTAGGTGGTTGATCCTTTCAAAGAGCTAGCCATTCATTCCCCTTTGCCTTATTTTCAATCTACCTCAAGCCTCTGCTGCCCAGAAGCTCAGGTGGAAGGGCAGCATACCTGGTTTTTCCTTTGCCTATCTCCTTCCTTCTAGTTAACTTGGATCTCATAGTCCAGTTGGATGGGATGAGGAATGTGGCTGTTTATACTATGTGGGTGAGGTAGGAGTCTCCAGCTTTAACTTATTATGCTAAAATAGAGGCACATCAGGCCTTGCCATTTCATCAGCTATAACTTTGGAACTCATCCAGGCCTTACCATCTTCCCTGCCTTTATGCCCTCTAACTGATGAAGCCATTCATGCTGTCACTGAACCCATAGGCCTTCTTGGTATTTCTAATTTCCCTGAGGGTGAATTCTTCTACTTCTTATTTCCCCATATTATTAAAGAGTACGTGGCTTCAGAGAAGTGATTGCCTTTCTTTTTTTCTTTGTAGCCTCATTCTTGGGAACTAGATTGGATTCATATTAAATATATAATAAATCATTTTTCATTAATTCATTCATTTACTCACTGCTCTTTATTGTACTGCAAAATAAATGAAATACATCTATTTTTACTGATGAGGAAAGTAAGTCCAAGAATGATTAGGTAATTTAGATGACACAGTTAGCTAGTGCTAGTGTTTGTGTTAGAACTAGGATTCAGGTCACTTGACTCCCAGCCTTGTGTTTTTCCTTGATCTTCTAAGCCAAAGTTTGTTCCAGCTAGTACTGAGAAGTGCACAAAGCATAGGATTTAGATTCCAAGAGACCTGATCTCTATGACATGTATTAGCAGTAATTCTTATAAATCATACTGACACAGGATAGAATTCACTGAACAGGAAAAGGACAGAGATCAGACCTGGGGGATTTCCTGGATGAAACAATAACAACATTGGAAACAATCAATTAACAAGTTTTATACATTCCAGATAGGATACGAGAATAAAAATGGGCATGCATTCTTCTGGGAAGATGAGTACATATAAAAATAGAGGAAGCAGTGAGATGCTCAGTGGATTGAGAGCCAGCTCTAGAAATGGGAGGTACTAGGTTCAAATATGGACTCAGACACTTATTTAGCTCCCATTACCTAGACCTTACCATGCTTCCACTTTGGAATCAATACATAGTATTGATTCTAAGATAGAAGGTAAGGTTTAAAAAAATTACAACATCAATATAAAATTGACACTGATGGTATAACTATAAGGTAACCATGGGCAAGATAAATATATAGTTACTCTATATATACATACGTATATATATATTTACAGTGTTTATCTGATCTGATCTTATTTTATGCTATGTTGTGTTATATTCTATTACTTTACATTACATTGTATTGCATTAAATTATATTGTTATGTTATATTACATTGTGTTGTGTCATGTCATGTTGTTATTACATTACATAATATCATGTTACTGTAAGATAACATCATAATATATGTAAAATATAATAATATAAATATATATTATAATATAGAAATAACACAAAAATAAAATATGAAATGAAATAAAATGAAATATATAATTAAAATGTAATAATATGATAAATTAAAGAATGATAAAATAAAAATAGAATAACATATATAAAATAAAAGTATTATATTATAATGTTATGTTATAGTATTATGAATATTACTAAATATAAAGTATAATGAACTATATGGAGGAGGGCACTAGCATTTGTGGGAGCAAGGAGGATCAGGAAGGTTTCACACAGAAAATGGCATCTTAAAGGAAGAGAGAGACTCTAGAGGGCAAAGAGGAGGAACCAGTCAGTGAAAAGTCACAAGGATGGGAGAGGAAGTATCATGAATAAAGAACAGAGTAAAGGCCAGTTTGGCCAGATTGAAGAGTCCAGGGGCTGGAAGGAGTAGTAATGGCTAGTGAAGCCTGTGGAGATTAAAATTATACAAGCTGAAAAGACAGGTTGGGGTCAGGTTGAATGGGACTGTAAAAATTGGGAGTAGAAGTTTAGATGTTAGCTTAGAGGTCATAGGAAGCTGCTGGATTTTATCAACTAGGGGAGCCATGGGATCACATCAGCGTGTAAGCAGGAAGACTTCAGTGATTGTGTAGGATGGACAGCATATGGGAGGCTGTTGCAATAATCTAAGCAAGAGTTAATGAGGACTTCGACTGTGTTGGTAGCTGGTAGTGGAAAGATGGGATTTTGTACAGGAAATGTTGTGAAGATAGAAACAGCAATATTTGGCACCATTGGATAAGGGATAAAGTAGAGTGTGAATAAAGACAAAATTACCAACTTGAGGCACTGAAAGGTTGCTGGTACCTTTGACTGAAAGAGAGAAATTTAAAAGGGAGGGTTTAGAGAAGAAGATAATGAGATTAGTGTTAGATATGTTGAGTTTAAAATGTGTCTGGACACACATACGTATTTTAAATTAAATTTTTAAATTAATTTTTAAAATTAGCATTTAAAATAAATTAGTAGGAATACATTATATATATGAGTGTATGTGTGTGTGTGTGTGTGTGTGTGTGTGTGTGTGTGTGTGTATACAAAAACATTCAAAAAATGATTTGGACTAGTCCAGGGCATCAGTTAAAGAGCTTGTCTGTCTTGCCAAAACACTTAAACATTGGATATTTCTATTGTTGTCATATTTGTTAATTTGATGGGTATGAGGTCAACAGGTTCATAGATTTAGAGATGTTGAGCTAGGCGGCTTAGAAAAGCTCAGGAAAGACTCGACCCTTTATTTTGTAGGTGAAGAATCTGAAGGCCAGAGAGGTTAAATAATTTGTTGTAGGTTACACAGATTAGTCACAGTCAGTATGTTAAACTCTAGATTTCTGACTTTAAAATTAATGTTCTTCCCATTGCAGAAGAGGTAATGCCTAAAGCTTTTAATTTGCATATCTCTGGCTACCAATGATTGTGCAGAGTTTTACAGTTGGCTATAATAACTTACACTTCCCTCATTTACTAAGAAGTGTTCAATTCTAAACCTTTGTAAAAAATAATCTGGAAATTGCAGATGTTATATTTCTATTAGAGAAGTTTAATTGTGAACATTTCCCAACCTATTGATTTTCCTCTAGTTCTAATTACATTGATTTTATTCTTTCAAAATATTTTTATTTTATTAAAATCATGATGATCTCTTTTGGTGCTTGTGTACTGAATCAAACAGGGGGCTTAGAGTCAAGAAAAATTGATTTAAAATCATGCCTTAGATACGTATAAGATATGTGACCCTGGGCAAATCACTTCACCTCTGTTGGCCTCAATTACCCCTATTTAAATTTAGTATTATAATAATAGCAGCTTCTTCATAGGGTTGATATTAGGGTCAAATCTGAAAATATAGAACCAGTGCTTTGCAAACCCATTGTTACATAAATACTATTAGAATTTGAGGGGTTATGCATTCTTCATCAATTTGTAAAAATTTACTTTGTTATCTTGTTATAATGTGTAATTTTTTTATATCTTTGTAACTTGTTATGGCAGGGGAGCTAGGTGGCTCAGTGTATAGAGACTCTTTGTGACCCTATATTGTTGGTTTTTTTTTTTGTTGTTGTTGTTTGTTTGTTTGTTTTTGGTTTTGGCAAAGATACTGGAGTAGTTTGCCATTTCCTTCTCCAGCTCATTTTACAGAAGAGGAAACTAAGGCAAACTAGATTAAATGACTTGGCCAGGGTCACATAGTTATCAAATTTGAGGTCAAATTTGAACTCAGTATTCCTCCAGACTTGGACACTCTATCCTCTGGACCACCTAGCTGAACTCATATAAAATACTCCAATGCAAAACCCTCTGTCCTCTCTCTCTATTTCCCTCTCTCTCTCCCCCCTCCCTTCCTCCATCTCTCTCTCTCTCTCTCTCTCTCTCTCTCTCTCTCTCTCTCTCTCTCTCTCTCTGCCT
>NW_025386713.1:0-5212 GCF_016433145.1 Gracilinanus agilis
GAAAGAAGGAAGGAAGGAAGGAAGGAAGGAAGGAAGGAAGGAAGGAAGGAAGGAAGGAAGGAGGAAAAAAAGAATCCCATTGCAAAAGTTATTATGGCAATGGGGAAATTCAAGACACAAATCCAGAAGAAGAAAATGACTCAAAAACATTTATAAGCAATGAATTAAAGAAAAATGCAACTTGGATTCAAATCCAAACAGAATCCCTGGAAGAGATAAAACAAGAGTTTTTAAGAGTTTAAAAAATATTTTTATAACCCCTTTCCCAAAGCCTACTAGTACAGGACTCTCTCTTTACTGGTTGAGATGAAGGCTCTGACCTGTGTTGTGGAATTGGTGAGGCAAGAATTTCAATCCCACTTTGGGAATCTCCAAGTGAGAGTCTTCTTCCAGGGTAGCATCAAGTAAATTTCCAGTTTTGAGAGGGAATATGGAAGAGGCCAACCCCTCTTCAGGTTGATAAAGGAAAAGACTCTGGGAAGACAGAAAAGGAGGGGGTAGATTCCATAATGTCCTATTCCCAGCTTGCTACACTAGAGGTTTCAGGGAGTTTCCTCTTGGATAAGACGAAGGACTCTCTTGGTTGAGCTGAGTTACTCTAGTGGGAGAGCTCCTTCAATCTACATTGCCTGACATATATTCTTCTATGCAAACCTCTGATTTCTTTTTTTACCATCATTTGAATAAAAGGGTTTCTTTACTATTCTCTCCTTTAGGTGAGAAAGGGCTCAGGTCTTGGATACAGAGCCTGGCATCCTCCTTTCCCCCCAAATTACAAAGTGATAAAAAGTTAGCTCAAATCCAATCATGTCTCCCAAAGAACAATTTTTAAGGGTCCAGATAGATAAACTTCTAACCTAGTATACTCTCTTCCTGAGGATAGCAGAGTGGTGGCCTCTAGCCCCAAATTCACTGCTTCTCCTCCTGGAAGGAATGCTTAGAGATGTCTATTCTGCCTCCCTTTAAGTTATATATAACAACAGTCCCCTTGCCACAGGTAGTCCTCATTAGAACCCTAGAGCGCACCATCTCCTTTCTCTTACTTTTCCTTACACTGTAAAAAACAAAGGTAGAAGCAGCTGGGTGGCTCAGTGGATTGAGAGCCAGGCCTAGAGATGGGAGGTCCTGTGTTCAAATACAGCCTCTGACACTTCCTAGCTGTGTGACTGGGTAAATTGCTTAATCCCATTGCCTATCCCTTACTGCTCTTCTGCCTTGGAAGCAATACATAGCATTCTTCTAAGATAGAAGGTAAGGGTTTAAAAAAATCAGAGGAGCATGATAGAGGGGGAAAAATAGGAAAAGATATGAGCTATAGGGAAAATATATGAAAAGAAAATTAGCAGCTTTGAGGAGGTACCAAATATTGCCCCCAAAAAACTCCCTGAAAATTAGAATTGATCAAATAGAAGCTAGTGACTTCATGATACATGAAGAAATATTTAAACAAAGTCAAAAGACTGAAACAAAGAGAAGAAAACATACAGTATCCATAGTAAAAACATTTTGGAAAAAACATCAAGAAGAGGTCATTTAAAAATCATCAGACTAGGGGCAGCTGGGTAGCTCAGTGGATTGAGAGTCAGGCCTAGAGACGGGAGGTCCTAGATTCAAATCTGGCCTCAGACACTTCCCAGCTGTGTGACCCTGGACAAGTCACTTGACCCCCATTGCCCACCCTTACCACTCTTCCACCAAGGAACCAATACACAGAATTTAAGGGTTAAAAAAAAATAAAAATAAAATAAAAATCATCAGACTAGGGGGCAACTGGGTGGCTCAGTGGACTGAGAGCCAGGCCTACAGAAGGGAGGTGCTAGGTTCAAATCTGACCTAGACACTTCCTAGCTGTGTGCCCCTGGGCAAGTCACTTAACCCCCATTGCCTAGCCCTTACCTCTCTTCTGCCTTAGAACCAATACACAGTACTAGTTGTAAGACAGAAGGTAAGGGTTTAAAAAAAAAAAAAGAATCATCAGACTCTCTGAAGGACAAGACCAAAAAAAAGAGCTGAGATGTCATATTTCAAGAAATTATAAAAGAAAATTGCCTAGACCTCTTAGAACCAAAATGCAAAATAGAAAAGGAGAAACTTAGGAAAGAATCCACCAGTTTTCTCCTGAAAGAAACCCCAAAATGAGAATATTATATCCAAGGAATATTATAGCCTAAATCTAGAGCTTTTGAGTCAAAGAAGAAATACCGCAAGGAAAAAGAATTTAAGTCCTGAGAAGCTACAGTCAGGATCAGACAAGAAGTATCAGTCATCATTTGAAAGGAGAGAAGAGCTTGGAATATGATATCCCAGAAGGCAAAATATCTAGGTTTATAACTAAGAACAATTTTCCCAGCAAGGCTGAGTATGGTATCATAGGGGAAATAAAATTTTAATAAAATAGAGGTCTGCCAAACATTACTGATGAAAAGATAAAAGCTAAGTTGAAAAGAATAAAGAGAAGTACAAAAATAGGTAAATGTGATTAAGTAATCTTAAAGGAACAAATAAGGTTAAACTGTTTACATATATGGGGAGATGATAACATGACTATAAAAATCTATCATTGAGTTCCGGGTTAAGATGGTGGCAGAGTAAGAAGCAGCTCTTAACCTCTCCTGACCAAAACACACAAAACTCCTCAAGGGGACATAAAAACAAGTCCAGACGAACGGAGGAACCCCACAACAGGGCACAGCGTGGAAGGTACGTGGAATCGAGACATTTCCAGGCTATAAAGGGCTCTCACTAAATCGCGGGCTGAGCAACCGCCCCACCCCCACCCCTCCACACTCATCTATAGCTCCGAACCCAGCTAAAAAGAAATAGAGCAAGTTTGGGGCACCCATCGAGTCATCGGCAGCTCCGGGACCTGTTCCTGAGAGCAGCAAGACTTAGGACCCCATTAAGTCAAAAACGCACGCGAAATCTGAGTGCGCGCGGGAGCAGAACGCTGGGCGCAGAGTGCGGGCTGAGCAGAGGTGTGGGTGGAGGCAGACACAGCCAGGAACTAAAGCCTAAGTGGGGAACCAGTGCAGACGGGTATACGACTGTGGAAGCAGCGCCCTGAGACTTGTAAAGGAACCTCCAGCAGAGGATCAAGCAAGACGGCCCACCAGGGGGCTTGACCTTGGAAAAAACCAGAACTCGGACCTCAGGAGCCAATAGATCGCGAACAGACACTGAGCGCGAGGATAAATCTGAGAAGCTGCTGGGCTAATGATGGCTACTCAGCCTCAGGAAGTTCAGAAGAGAGAGAGAAAGAATAATAACAAGAAAAAGAAGTCTTTAACACTCGACAGCTTTTACACAGAGAAAATCCAGACAACCGAGCAAACAGAGGAGGAGAACAAACAAGCATCCGGACCCTCCTCAAATAAGGAAAACTCCTCACAAGCTATGGAAGAGTTCAAAACTGAGATTTTGAGGAAAATAGAAGAGATCTGGCAAGAAAATAACAGTTTAAAAGGTAGAATCTTGCAATTGGAAAGTGAGGCTCAGAAATCAAATGAACTGATAAGCAAATTGAACACCAGAAATGACCAGATTGAAAAGGAAAACCAATCCTTAAAGGCTAGAATCGAACATTTAGAAACCAATGATCTCTCAAGACAACAAGAACAAATAAAACAAAGTCAAAAGACTGAAAAAATAGAAGGAAATATGAAATATCTCAATGAGAGAGTGACAGACCAAGAAAACCGGTCTAGAAGAGACAACGTGAGAATAATTGGTCTTCCAGAACAACCAGAAATTAATAGAAACCTGGACTCCGTACTAAAAGAAATTATTCAGCAAAATTGCCCTGAAGTCCTACAACAAGAGGGCAATATAGACATTGAAAGGATTCATAGAACACCTGCGGCATTCGATCAAGAAAGGAAAACACCAAGAAATATCATTGCAAAATTCAAGAGTTTCCAAGCAAAAGAAAATATCTTACAAGAAGCCAGAAAGAAACAATTCAAATATCAAGGAGCACCAATCAGGATCACACAGGATCTGGCAGCCTCAACACTAAAAGACCGCAAGGCGTGGAATACAATATTCAGAAAGGCAAGAGAGCTGGGCCTGCAACCACGGATCAACTACCCATCAAAATTGACTATATATTTCCAGGGGAAAGTATGGGCATTCAACAAAATTGAAGAATTCCAGGTATTTGCACAGAAAAGACCAGGGCTAAATGGAAAGTTTGATATCCAACCACAAAAATCGAGAGAAACCTGAAAAGGTAAATAAGATGCAGAGGGGAAAGAAAGAAAACTTATAATTTTTAAATTTGCATTTTTAAGGGCCTCAGTGAGATCTAATTATCTGTAATCCCATGTAGAGAAATGTTATGTATAATTCTCTGTAGTGAACTCTAGTCACTATTATAGTCATCAGAAGAATAATTTACAGGGTGAGGGTGGAACACTAAATAATCTAAGATGGCGTGGGGGATGGGAAAGAGAGGGTAAATAGCAGGGGACACCAAGAGAAACTTGAATGAATAAGAAAATAGAATATTCTATTACACACAAAGAGGGCATGGGAGGGAGAGGGAACAAATACTATTATAAGAAGGAGAGGAAGAGAGCATTAAGAGGTAATAATCAAACCTTACTCTTAGTGTAATCAACCCGGAGAGGGAAGAGTAGCTAAACGATCCATTGGGAAATAAAACTCTTATCTAACCCTTCTGAGAAAGTTAGAAGGGATAAACCAAGGGGAGCAGGGGAGTGGGGAGGGAAAAAAAAGGGAGGGGAGAAGGGGGAGGGAATTCATAAGGCTTTTCAAAACAAAAAGGGGGGGTGAAATAAGGGAGGGGGTAGAAAGGGAAGTCAATCAAGGGAGGGGATAAGGGATAGGGTCTTAAAAGCAAACCACTGGTTTTAAAGGAAATAGCTTAAGGAGAAGGGGTAAGATTGGGGGAGGATTTGAAAATGTCAGCAAATGCACAACTGATGATTATAACTCTGAATGTGAATGGGATGAACTCGCTCATAAAACGGAAGCAAATAGCAGAGTGGATTAGAAACCAAAATCCCACCATATGTTGTCTACAACAAACACATATGAGGCGGGTGGACATACACAAGTTTAAGGTTCAGGGTTTGAGCAAAATCTTTTGGGCGTCAAATGAGAAAAAGAAGGCAGGAGTGGCTATTATGATTTCTGACAAAGCCAAAGTAAAAATAGATATGATTAAAAAAGACAGAGAAGGTCATTACAT
>NW_025386714.1:0-8351 GCF_016433145.1 Gracilinanus agilis
ATATATATATATATATATATATGTATATATATATATATATATGTATATCATTGTTCAAAACCTATTTCTATGTTATTCATATTTGCAGTAGAGCGATCCTTTAACATCAAAACCCTAATCACATCCCTATCGCACTACATGATCAATCATATATATTTTTTTAATACATTTCTGGTTCCGCAGTTCTTTCTCTGGATGTGGATAGTGTTCTTTCTTCCAAATTCCTCTGGATTATCTTGGGTCATTGTATTGCTGCTAATAGAAAAGTCTAGTATATTAGATTGTACCACAGTGTATCAGTCTCTGTATACAACGTTCTCTTGGTTCTGCTCCTTTCACTCTGCATCAATTCCTGGAGGGCATTCTAGTTCACATGGAATTCCTCCAAGGAAATACCTTTATTGATGTAGACTGACAAAATCTTCTTCAAACTCTGCAAAAGGTTTTAAAGAATTGCTTCTAGGGTAGCTGGGTGGCTCAGTCTCTCAGATTGAGAGCCAGGCCTAGAGATGGGAGGTCCTGGGTTCAAATCTGACTGCAGGCACTTCCTAGCTGTGTGACACTGGGAAAGTCACTTAACTCCCATTGCCTAGTCCTTACCCCTCTTCTGCCTTGGAACCAATACTATGTATTAATATGTATTGATTCCAAGGCAGAAGGTAAGGGTTTAAAAAAAAAGAAAAGAAAGAATTGCTTCTGACATTGAGATATTAAGTGACAGCCACGAACACACAGTCAATACATGCTCAAAGGGAGAGCTCTACAGAAATCAGGTCTTCCCATTTTCAGTCTTACTATGAAAATACTATTATTCCTGTTTTACAGATGCAAAAACTAAGGTTCAGAGAACTTGTTACTTGTCCATGGGGGCCAGGAATTAAACTCAGGTCTCCTGACTCCAGCTCCAGGACTCTTTCCACTCTATAGCACAGTGCCTTTTTATCCCCATCCATTGTTTTGTTTTCTGTGTTTTAGTTATCGAAGGTCATTCTAGGGATAGGAGGGAAGCAGGCTGAGAAAGGGGGCAGACAAACAAACTCCTGTGCACAAAATCTGCACACAGCAGTGATCTTGTGACATCAGTTCTGCTTTCATTTGAAGGGTTTTTAGTGGAGGAGGGGGAGGCCACAAAGCTGAGTGGAGGGGCACAAATAGAGAGAGAAAGCCCAGAAAACCAGGACCATACAGGAAAGTTAACATAAGTATTAAAAGTTAACGGGAGAACTGTCCATCATTTCAGGCATCCAAGGCGGGTCTTGGATAATAGCCCCGACAGACCCAGGGCCCAATGGTACTAAAAGACTTCAAGCGGTATCTAACTTCAAAATCAAGTATAGTCTCTTCCTCCAATAGCCATATGATACTTTCAACACTAGCCTAAATCAAAGGAGTACCTAACGAGTCCTGGAACTGATGACTGGAGATTGCTCTGCCTCTAGTGTTTCTGTCCCTGATGCCTAACTCCCAAGTTTTCTATCATGACAAGCACTATTCTATAGGATTCCTTCTCCCTGTCATTTTAAGATGCAGCTTAAATTCTGCTGTTGCTTTAACCAAATTTACTTTGAACCCTCCACTGAGTTCGCCAAAGAAAAGTTATCCTCCTGAAACTGGTAGAGCTGAGGATTAAGCCACTCTGGGTAATTAAATCCATCCCAAGGTTCAGCTGGTAAGATGTGTTTTACATTAATTATAGCAGTTTAGGGAGGTTCTATGGCAACTAGCATTTGTATGTTCATATCCTTACTTGGACTGAGTATTTGCATGCTTCATTAGTATTTTAGCATCTTACCACAGTACTCTACCCTTCCTCCAATCCAACCATGTTAACAGATTCAGATATTAAGACCTGCAGATATTCACCCTTCTGCCACTAGTGGGGCTCCTTAGTGAATTTCCCATTAAATTTGCCTCTGTGTGAACTTAAGCCAGTTTCTGAAGTGTAAGACTGGAATAGAAGGCAGAAGGAAAGGGTAAACTCAATTGGCATTATTTATATTGTAATAGTTCCAGCTAAGATGCCATTGGAGAAGAGAGTTCACTGCATAGTGAAGATCTAAAGTGAGGGCAGTAATAGGATGGATCTTTCAGGATCCCAGAATGGAAATCTTTTATGAAGAGGACAGATCAGGGGTGGGATGAAGATCTGTGTTTAGTAAAAGGATGAACTAGCAAAGAGACTAGGAAACATAGAACTAGTGGAAGAGAAAGTAGAAACTCTTTTTGATAATAAATTTTTGGATAGCTTGATAATTTGGGGTTTTTTAATAGAATGCCACTTGGATCTTCCAATAATACATAATTCTAAATTATAAAATGGTAGAGGGGGCAGCTGAGTCGCTCAGTGGATTGAGAGCCAGGCCTAGAGATGGGAGGTCCTAGGTTCAAATCTGACCTCAGATACTTCCCAGCTGTGTGACCCTGGGCAAGTCACTTGACCCCCATTGCCCACCCTTACCACTCTTCTGCCTTGAAGCCAATACACAGTATTGACTCCAAGATGGAAGGTAAGGGTTTTAAAAAATAAAATAAAATAAAATGGTAGAACTGGGAAGGATTTTAGGATTTATTTCTTTTTTTTTACATTTGAAGGACAGTCTACAAGACAGAATAAAATCTAAATCTTATAAGCAACAAAACTAAAAGAAAAAATACACCTGAAATACATCACACATTCATATATTAAGAGGTGTGTGGGTGGGTGTGTGGGTGTGTGTGCACATACACTACTAGTGAGGGGATCTGAAATCCAGGACTGATTGCACTGCTAACTTGCTGTGTGGCTTAAGCAAGACAATGTGAGCCTCAATTTCTCATTTATCAAGAAAAGAAAACACTAAATGATCTTTAATATCTCTTTTGGCTCTAATATTTTGTGATTAAAGATTAGTTACTAAAACAATATATAGCTAAGTCCACTAGTCAACAAAATAATTTCCATGAGATTATTTAAGAATACCACCACCATAAATGATGAAATGTCATCAAACCAGATTCCTAGTCAGTCAGTAAAAATTACCACAGATTTTTCTTTTTGTTTTCTTTTTTACAAGTCACAGATCAACAAATCCCAAAGGGTTTTTTGTTTGCATAAGGCGTGGAAATTAGTTTTTTCTGTGAATGGTGGGAGGTGAAGAGAGAGAAATAGCCCTATTAGAGGTAGGTCCAATCAGGTTATGGGGTCACAAAGTAAGGTCTTTCTTTTGAATCACCAATCTAAGACCTGGCATAGCTTTTTCTGAGCTATAATGAAGACAACAAGCTGGCAGAGATTTAGGTATGAACAGTGCTCTTGCAAAAGATTTTTGTAGATTCCAATTTCAGAGGTTAACAAAGATTCCCTTTTGGTTTATGTGCTGCTTCCTAAAGTCATTGGAAACTGACAGATAAATGTGTAGCCTCTTTTGATAGCCCCTTTTACAGTTAGGTACAGCTGGATGGAAATCAGTCACAAAGGAGAACTCAGTGTTATCATTAATGGTGACTTTGTGTAACAGATGTTGTCTACATATTAGAGAAGGCTGCTTAATTTGTCTCTTGCAAACACGAAGCCTCTTAAAACGATTATGTGCTAAACATTGTCTGGAAAATTCCATGCTTTTGTGATGCGGTCCTCCTTCAAGGAAAGAAGCAGTTTAGAATTAAAAGAATGAAAGGGAGGCAAAAATAAAGGAATACCACATCTATTACATTCATGTAGATTATGATTAGGGTGAAGAGACCAAAGCTGACATTACAGTATTGCCAAGGGAAAAAACACAGGTTTAAAACAAAAGTATAAATGAATAGATATAGGGAAGGTGAAGAGAAATTTGAGTGGTGATTAGGTTTTGCTCCCTGTTCTGTCACAGGCAAAGATCCCCATAGGCTTCACTTCCTAAGAATAGCAGGGTGGGTAACAAAGAGAAAATTCTTATAAATAATAGTGGTAAAATGATTTTTTTACCCCATTCATCAGCTGGTAAACTCCATCAATATTTCTTAGCAAATCTCATATCTCCAGTCCCCTCTACAGAATTTCCCTCCCAAATCTTGGGCCTTTAGGGTATTGCTACCCAATAGTTTCTGTGTCTAGTCAGATATTCTCCTCCATAGAGATTTATATTTTTTTGGTTCCTTTTTTGATATCCTAAATGACCTTGGCCCTGATCAAGGAAATCTTTCTGAGAATATGCAAAGCAGGAAGCATTTCACAATCTAAGCAGCTGTGTTTTCTTTTTTCTTTTTTTTCCTCCTCCCTTCTCATTGGACACTTCAATTAGATTCTGATCAATAAAAAGACTTTTTCCTGCTTATTAACCCAATTCATTACACACTTCACATTTTTCACTGCAGATAAAAATTCCAATTTTTCCATATTGTTCAGTGTAATTTGCTCAGAGCTGGTGATGCAGTTGGGGATATTGATGCAATCACTAATGACAGCAATTCCACTTTTCCTTCTGAGTCTCCAGTGGGCTTAGAGAGCCACACCCCCACCTTTTTTTACAGAAAAGCACCAAGCTTAGAACCACTGTCTGGAAGTACACAGTAAAGACAAAACACAATCCTAGCATGTCGTATCTAAATATAATTCTGCTACTAATAGATACAGAATAGGTTCTTATGTGTGTGTCATTGCAATTATATTACTTGATAATAAAAGACCAATCCACCTTGTAAACCCTTTTAGAGTTCTAAGGGTTGAGGAGTTGGTTGGCTCAAGAGATTATTAATGGACTTCAGAGACTTTTACATCTAGAGTATCAGTGTAAATCCAGCTGAGGTCAATAGCAACCAAGTGTCATTATCAGTCTCAGAAGAGAAGCCAAGGACTAGTTGCAAGTGAATAGCCAAGTGCTTCTAGATGTCCAGACTTAAAGTGCATTTAAAAAAAAATTCAAACGCATATAAACTTCAATATTCCTGCTCAGTACTTGTTGACATTAACAACCATAGCAGTGGAGGAGGGCTTGGATGCAGAGGACTGTTTTAATTGGAAAAATATTAATTATGTTATTCCAAACACCAAAGTGAGGTAGGGCACCCCAATTACAAAGCAAAAGAAAAGAACACAGAGAAATTAAGTGGCTCAAAATAGTACAAAGGAAGCCAGGAGAAATTCAGGATGAGAAACTGAAATCAATTAGCAAGTACCTATCCAGCATTTTGCTAGACATTATGGGGGATACCTGTTCCTAATATCTGTTCCTACTTTCGTGGAGCTCCCAATCTAAACAAATTACAAGACTGATGTACATGAAACAATTAGGTAAGAATTAAGTGTGCATGTGTATATTATATGCATGTTATATATGTAGGTATATATATATATATATATTTATATGTGTCTATAATAATTAAGGATTAGTGTAGATTCATTGACACATCTAGTCCAGGAGTTCTTAACCTACAGTCCTTGAACTATATTTTAATAAATTGGTTTCTTTTAATAGTATATGTATTTTATTTTATTCATTTGAAAACATTGCTGGGGGAAGGACTCCATAAGTTTCATTAGATTACCAAATGACAAAAAGAGGGGCATCGGCCAACATTTATTAAGCATCCAATATGTATCAGGCACTGGGCTAAGTACTAGGGATACAAAGAAGGGCCAAAATAAAAAACAAAAAAAATCTAATCTCTGCTCTCACAGAGCTCATAGTCTAATGGAAAAAAATGACTGGCAAATATCTATACACAAACAAAATATATACAGGATAAATGGGAGATAATCTTAAGATAAAGGCATGGGCGTGAAGGGGAATCAGCAAAAGCTTCTTGAGGAAAGTAGGATTTTCCTGAAGGAAGCTAGTAAAGAAAGAAATTGGAGATAAAAGGGGAGAGCATGCCAGGCATGGGGCACAGCCAGTCACTTGAAAATACATGGAGGTTAGAGATGGAATACCATGCTCAAGAACAGTGAAAAATCTAGTGTCACTGAACTGCAGAGCATGTGAGAAAGAGTAAGGTATGAGAAGACTAGGAAGGAGGGAGCTGTGTTATGAAGGAAGAATCTTAGAGGGGATGTTACATTTGCTCCTGGAAATAATATGGCACCACTAAGGTTTACTGAGTGGGGAAATAGAGAAAGGGAAAGAAATATGGTCAGACCTGGGCTTTAGGAAAAAAAGTTTAAGAATCCCTGATCTAGTCTAAACTACTTATTTGACAGTATAGGAACCTGAAAGCTTTCATTCATCAGAACTTCTAGGAACCTTTTCACTCTGGCCCACAGTACAGTGGATATTGCTGACTTGTGTACCTGATTTTTCTCTAAGAGTAGACTGTAAGCCCTTCAGTATATCTATCCTTCTCCCTCGGTGTATAAAATAAGGCTGAGCCTATAGCTGATGATCACTAAATGTCTACTGAATGAGTGGATGCATGGATTATCAAGGTAGTACTTAGACTGGCATGTAGTAGACCCTTAATAAATTGTTTGCTTCCTTCATGAATTGTTCAACTAATTGTCAAAAGAAGATTTGTCGACTTCCGGGTTAAGATGGCGGCAGAGTAAGAAGCAGCTCTTAACCTCTCCTGACCGAAACATACAAAACTCCTCAAGGGGACATAAAAACAAGTCCAGACGAACGGAGGAACCCCACAACAGGGCACAGCGTGGAAGATACGTGGAATCGAGACATTTCCAAGCTAAAAAGGGCTCTCACTCACTCAATCGCGAGCTGAGCAACCGCCCCACCCCCACCCCCTCCACACTCACCTATAGCTCCGAACCCAGCTAAAAAGAAATAGAGCAAGTTTGGGGCACCCATCGAGTCATCAGCAGCTCCGGGACCAGTTCCTGACAGCAGCAAGACTTAGGACCCCATTAAGTCAAAAAAAGCACGCGAAATCTGAGCGCGCGCGCCGGAGCAGGACGCTGGGCACGCAGAGCGCCAGCTGAGTAGAGGCGTGGGTGGAGGCAGAACTAAGCCTAAGTGGGGAACCAGTGCAGACGGGTATACGACTGTGGAAGCAGCGCCCTGAGACTTGTAAAGAAACCTCCAGCAGAGGATCAAGCAAGAGGGCCCACCAGGGGGCTTGACCTTGGAAAAAACCAGAATTCAGACCTCAGGAGCCAATAGATTGGGAACAGACACTGAGCCGAGGATAAAGCTGAGAAGCTGCTGGGCTAATGATGGCTACTCAGCATCAGGAGGTTCAGAAGAGAAAGAATAATAACAAAAAGAAGAAGTCTTTAACACTCGACAGCTTTTACACAGAGAAAATCCAGACAACCGAGCAAACAGAGGAGGAGAACAAACAAGCATCCGGACCCTCCTCAAATAAGGAAAACTCCTCACAAGCTATGGAAGAGTTCAAAACTGAGATTCTGAGGAAAATGGAAGAGATCTGGCAAGAAAATAACAGTTTAAAAGGTAGAATCTTGCAATTGGAAAGTGAGGCTCAGAAATCAAATGAACTGATAAGCAAATTGAACACCAGAAATGACAAGATTGAAAAGGAATACCAAAAGATTATAGCCGAAAACCAAAAGATTATAGCCGATAACCAGTCCCTAAAGGCTAGAGTCGAGCAATTAGAAACCAATGATCTCTCAAGACAACAAGAACAAATAAAACAAAGTCAAAAGACTGAAAAAATAGAAGGAAATATGAAATATCTCAATAAGAGAGTGACAGACCAAGAAAACCGGTCTAGAAGAGACAATTTGAGAATAATTGGTCTTCCAGAAAACCCAGAAATTAATAGAAACCTGGACTCCGTACTAAAAGAAATTATTCAGCAAAATTGCCCTGAAGTCCTACAACAAGAGGGCAATATAGACATCGAAAGGATCCATAGAACACCCACCATATTCGACCCAGAGAAGAAATCGGTTAGAAATATTATTGCCAAATTCAAAAGCTTTCAAGCAAAAGAAAAAATCTTACAAGAAGCCAGAAAGAGACAATTCAAATATCAAGGAGCACCAATCAGGATCACACAGGATCTGGCAGCCTCCACACTAAAAGACCATAAGGCTTGGAATACAATATTCAGAAAGGCAAGAGAGCTGGGCCTGCAACCACGGATCAACTACCCATCAAAATTGACTATATATTTCCAGGGGAAAGTATGGGCATTCAACAAAATTGAAGAATTCCAGGTATTTGCACAGAAAAGACCAGGGCTGAATGGAAAGTTTGATATCGAACCACAAAAATCGAGAGAAACCTGAAAAGGTAAATAAGTTACAGAGGGAAAAGAAAGAAAACTTGTAATTTTTAAATTTGCCTTTTTAAGGGCCTCAGTGAGATCTAATTATCTGTATTCCTATGTAGAGAAATGTTATGTTTAATTTTCTGTAGTGAACTCTATTCACTATTATAATATTCACTATTATAGTAATCAGAAGAATAATT
>NW_025386715.1:0-8160 GCF_016433145.1 Gracilinanus agilis
GAGGGAGGAAGTGAAAGAGGGAGGAAGAAAGGAGGAAAGGAATGAAGGAGGGAGGAAAGAAGGAGGAAGAAAGGAAGGAAGGGAAGGAGGAAGAGGGGAGGGAAGGAGGAAGGGAAGGAGGGAAGAAAAAGGGAGGAAGATGACTTGCCTAAAGTTGGATCCATAGCAGAGACAAGATCTCTGTTGCGAGAGCTCATGTTTTGCACTGTTCTGCACTGCCTTCAGAGCACACAAAAAGGGCTACCCTATGACCAAGGCCTGGAGTAGAGAAGAAAGTAAGGGATGAAGTCAGGGGGATGAAGAGAGAACGGCCTTCGTGGTGAACTCCCCCCACTTCTTGCTGCCAGCTCCTGCCCAGCCCCTGCGGAGGAGAAGAGGGGCCGCCTGTTCCTGTGAGCATCCTTGTGCCTCCCATCTCCTTCTGGGTGCCCGAGGTGGCCAGGGCCCCGGCTCACATCGTCCATCTGCCCCAGAGGACTTTCTCCTGCCCCCAAACAATCTCTTCTACTGCTGCCAGCTCGGTCTCCCAGTTGGGATGTGGAGAGCCAGCAGTGCCGAGGAGAACCTGCCCGCTGGCTTCAGGACTTCTCTCTCCTGCTCCATTTGCTCTTTGAGTTCAGCAGAAGAGCAGCGTGGGAGAATGGGAGAACAGGAGAACGGGCCTCTCTCTGAAAATCACGCTTTGCAGGTTCAGCCTCCATCGACTGTTGCCCCATTTCCCTGCCTACCTTCCACCCTTCAGAGGGCAGCAGTGGAGCAGAGCCCTTCATGGGGCCCCCCCGACCATGTGCCCCCATCAGAGGGCCTCCGGCCCAGTCTCCAGACTGTGTGGGGAACAACAGTGCCCTTCCTTCATCGGTGAACATCCCCATGCTCCGTCCTACCGTTGCCCTCCCAGGGATTCTGAACTGTGGAGCTCCAACCGAACCCCACGGCACGCTCACCCCTTCCTCCCGCCCACCCCAAAGCTTCTGACAAACACCCCCAAGCCTCCCGCTGGGCCCTCTGTTGCCTTCATCCTTAATCTTTTCCTCCGCCATTGAAACCAGCCTTTCCCCAATGGCCACCCCTTCGGCTCCTGGCTGCCTCTTCGCTCATCTCCTCAGTTCACTGGTCCAAGCAGGAGAGCCGGAGTCTCCCCTGTCCTCGCAGCTCCTCCTTCACCGGCAGCCTCTCCCCCCCCCCCAACCCCCAGATCCCCGCCTCTCCTCTCTACCACCCAACAAAAGCCCCTCCAGGTCACTCTTTCCTTCCTCCGTGAGTTCCGGCTCCGGCCTGCTGCTTTTCTCTCCCCCTCCTACTAGGAGACTTCGAGGTACTTTCTGGCTCTCCCTAAGCTCCCTAATCGCTGGGTTCCCCCAGCCTCCGCCCTTCCCCCAAGCTCCTCTTCCAGGCCACCTGAGCCACCCGCAGGGAGCCACACCCACAACGGCACCCACATCCGAGAACCCCCGAATCCCCTCCCCGATCCAGCCAGACTCGGTCACCTTCTCACCTTTGGCCCTGCCTTCTCTTGCCAAACCCGCTCTCGGGCCTTGCCAGGGCCTCCAACCCTCTGGGCCTCCAGGGGTCCCCCAGGCCGTCTCCCTGGCAGTGGCCGCTCTCGCCTCTTCTCCCCGTCTCGTAGGCTGGAGGCACCAATTCCAGCGGACACTCTTCCTCCTGGACTCCGCGGCCCCCATGGCTGAGGGCGCCTCCTGCCGTCTGTCGCTTTGTGCTGAGAGGAGAGGGAGAACACGGCCAGGCCTTCTGGCTGGGCTCTCGCTGCTGCTCGGCAACACTCTGATGCCTCCCTTGTCCACGTGGCCTCCCGCGGCCCACGGTGGTTCTTCCAGACCTTTGGGTCCTCCCTCCAGCCATCGATCGCACCCTCTCAGCGGAGGCCCTGCCTGCTATTCTACACGACCCGAGACCATCCTGGGTTCCTCACCGGCTCTCGCCCCCAGCCAGTCTCTTGCCAAAGTCTAGCCACTTCATCTCTGCGACACCTTTCTAACCCCCTTCTATTGGATGCTGCCCCTCATCCCCTCCGAGCTTCTGTGGGCTCCGTCTGCCCCCAGCCTATCTGTCCTCTGTTCAGCCACCAAAGGGGCTCTCCTAAAGCGCAGGTCCCTGCCCAAGGCCCTCCCTCCAGTCCACTCCAGTGACTCCTTTGGGTCTCCAGGATCAAACAGAAAAGCCCCAGTTTGGCACTCCTAACCGAGTCCCCAGGCTGCTTACACTTCACACCCTAACAGAGACTTTGGGATCCAGGACTCTGGCCTTCTCTGCTGTCTCCAGAACACCCCCCACCCCCCTGGCCTCCCCAACTCCACTACTGACCTCTCTGACATCCTTTAAGGCCCAACTGAAATTCTGCCTCCTACAGGAAGCCTTCCCCAAGCCCTCTTTGTTCTGGTGCCTTTCCTCTGGTCATTATTTTCCATTCAAATGGGAGAGAGCTTGCTTTGCATATATTGGTTTGCATTTGTCGCCCCCATTAGATCAGGAACTCCTGGAGGGCAGGCCTTGTCATCTAGATCCCCAGCACCCTGACAGGCAACCCAGACACAAAGGAGGATATAGAAAAATTAATTTAATATTAATTATTAAGAATAACTATTGAATAAATTATTATATAACAATGGAAACCCTTCTGTCCATCTTGGAATCAATACTAAGCACTAGTTTCAAGGCAGAAGAGTAGTGAAGGCTAAGCCATGGGGATCAAGTGACTTGCCCAGGGTCACACAGCTGGGAAGTGTCAGAGGTCAGATTTGAACCCACGACCTTCCATTTCTAGGTTGGCTTCTCAATCCACTGAGTCACCTACCAGCCCTCCATAAGTATATATTTTTAAAAATATTTTTGACCTTGTCCTGATAAAATAGAGGCAGATCAATGCCTTCTCTGTAGCTTAGGTTCCTAGAGAATTGCCTGGGGACCTTCTGCTCTGAGGCCAGCTCTCTGCAAAATGGACACAAAATCACACAGGTTAATTCTGAGGGAGAAAGGCATGCAAGTAGGGATTGTTCCACTTTGGATCTGTATTCTCAGCCCCTCGGAGTCTAGAGCATGGACCTGGAATTTCACTATTAGAGGGAATTCCCCTGGTCATACAGGTCAGCATCAGAGAGATTCTGAGAGCATTCAAAAAGGAAGTGACTTGCCCAGGGTTACATAGCCAATGTGTGTCAAAGGTAGAACTTGAATCCAGATCATCTGAGTTCTGAGGATAGCTTTCTATCTGTTAGTGCTATGCCACCGCTCGTCCTTCACAAAGTAAACACTAAATATTTGATTGATAATAGCTAGAAGTGATTAAGAAAGTCCTCTTGGGGGTAACTAGGTATCTCAATGGACAGAGAGCCAGGACTAGAGACAGGAGATCCTGAGTTCAAATCTGACCTCTGATACTTCCTGGCTGTGTGACCCTGGGTGAGTCACTTAACTCCCATTGTCTAGCCCTTACAGCTCCTCTGCCTTGGAATCACTACAGAGTATTGATTCTAAGACGGAAGGTGAAGATCTGAAAAACATGCTTGGCAAAATTCCAGCTTCAATCCAATTCACTTTCCTCCTTTCCCATTCTGGTCCAGCTCAAAGCCATCTTCATAGACATCTGTGGGGCCTATCCAAAGATTGCCCATCCAAGGGCACCTTATGATGTGGGCATTCTTCATCCACCTGATTTGTCCCCCATGGATTCCTGACCCAATCTCTAGAGGTGTCTCTCTTGATTTCTTTTTTCTTTTTTTTTTAAACCCTTAACTTCTCCGTATTGGCTCCCAGGTGGAAGAGTGGTAAGGGTGGGCAATGGGGGTCAAGTGACTTGCCCAGGGTCACACAGCTGGGAAGTGTCTGAGGCCAGATTTGAACCCAGGACCTTCCATCTCTAGGCCTAACTCTCAATCCACTGAGCTATGCAGCTGCCCCATGTCTCTCCTGATTTCATTGGAGAAGACTGGTAGTATCTCCTAACTGGATGCACACCACACCATGTCATCTTCAGGCAAGAGTACCCAACTTCTCTAGGGAACCTCTCTTCCTTTTGGGCTTGGGGATAAGGGAGGAAGGGGGGCTAAGGCGGCTGCAGAGTAGCAGGAACTGGTAGACTCTCCTCACAACCAATCACTACAAAGTGTCTCAAAAGGACAAAAATCAAAATCAGATGAGTAAAGGGGCTCTACCACAGGGTACAGCCTTAAAGGTAGACAGTGTTGGGGCATTTCCATGCCATAAGGGGGTAAAACTATACCTACCAAAGTACGAGCTGATCACCCCTCCCTTGTGCCACCTACCATGTCAGAGTCAGAGCGAGGGCTGGGCAATCTCTAAATTCTCAGGGGCTGGCTGAGGGCACCACAGACTTACCCCTGAGGGCAGTGTAAGGCCTTGTTAGTGAGACTTGGGATGGAGGCTGAAGAGCACAGAGCCTGGGCGTAGAGATAGAGCAGAAGTGGGCTGGCCACAACAGATCAACAGAGCTAGAAAAATATTCTCAGAGCAAAATGCTTTAAAGCTTGCTACTTCTGGCTGGGAAAGAAAGATAATATAGAGATAGAATTTAAAGCAGCAATGGCTACCAACACGCAGGAACCACACGTACCAAAAGTAATAAGCTACAGTAGAAACAGCTTATGATCCTGGATAATTTCTATGGAGAAAAAGAGTAAAATACAGAAGTGACAGCAGAGAATGACAAATAAGCAAACACATCTAAACTTTCCCCCAAAAATGGAAATTGGTCATAAGCTCTCAAGGAACTCAAAAAGGAATTCAAGAACTAAGAAAGAGAAGAAAAATGGAAAGAAAAGTGGGGAAAAGAAATGAAGGTAATTCAAAAAGAAAATAACAGTTCAAAAGACAAAATTTCCCACTTCAAATGAAAGTAATAAGCAAATTGGAGACCAGAATTGACCTGCTGGAAGCCATGAAAAGCAGGATAGACCAAACTGAAAAGGAAAATCAAAAGATCATATTTGAAAACCAGTCTTTAAAGAGTAGAATTGGATAAGTAGAAGCTAATGATCTCATGAGACAGCAAGAATTAATAAAGCAAAATCAAAAGAATGACAAAATAGAAGGAAACATGAAATATCTCATTGAGAAGACAACTGACCTAGAAAACAGATCTAGGAGAGACAATTTGAAAATCATTGGTCTACCTAAAAGCCTGGAAAAAATAGAAGTCTTAACATTATATTACAAGAAATTATCCAAGAAAACTGCCCTGATATTCTTGAACAAGAGGGCAAAATAGGCATTGAAAAAGTCCATAGATCACCTTCTACATTAAATCCTCAAAAGACAACCCCCAGGAATATAATTGCCAGATTCAAGAGCTTCCAAGTCAACGAGGAAATATTGCAAGCAGCCCGAAAGAGATAATTCGGATATCAAGGAGCCCCAGTCAGGATTACACAGGATCTGACAGCCTCCACACTAAAGAACCATGAGGCTTGGTATTCAGGAAGGGAAGAGAATTGGTTCTACAACCAAGAATCACTTACCCATCAAAATTGACTATATTCTTTCAGGGGAAAGTATGGGAATTTAGCAAAATAGAAGATTTCCACACATTCCTAAAGAAAAGAGCAGAACTAAATGGAAAATCTGATGTCCAAATATAAAATTCAAGAGAAACATGAAAAGGTAATCAAGAAAGAGGAGGAAAAAAAATTTTAAGGGCTTCAGTAAGATCAAATTGTTTACATTCCTATATGGGAAAATGATATTTGTAACTCTCAAAAATTATTTTTATTATCATAGTAGATAGAAGAATTATTCATAGGCAGAGGCTGGGGTACCAAGTTGTTTAATATGATATGTAAAAAGAAGTGGTGGGGCGGGGGGGGGAATAGGAGATGCATCAAGAGAAATTTGAAGGAAGAAGAAAAATAGGATAAATTATACCTTTTGGGCTTGGTACAGGATATTCACCATGAAATTGGGAAAATTTTCTACCCTGACTATCCATACCTCCCTGATACTTTCCAACTGGGAAACCATATTCCAATTGCTACTGCCATAACTAGAAGAAAAGGGCGCCTCAGTCTCTCCTCCTGGGATTTTCCAAACCAAACTATCACTCTTCTAACACCACCTCTCATGATGTGGTAGATTAGACTGTGAGCTCCCTGAGGGCAGGGACCGGGGAGTTTTTCATTTATGACCCCAGGGTTTTGCTCAGAGGAAGGGCTTAGCAAAGACTTTGTCATCTGTTCATTCTATAGATGATATCATTGGCAATTTCCCACTCTCCTTCCTCCTTGACCAAGGAGGGAGGACCCCCAAACTGGTGCCTGCTGGGACCACTATGCCCCAGAAGACCAAGTTCGTTGGTGGCTAGCACACAGCAGGTATTTAATAAATGCTGACTGATGAAAATGGTTTGGGGGCTCTTGTACTGACTCTTTGACACTAGTTAAAGTTTACAGGAATGGTGATTGGTAACTAGAAAAGTTCATTCTTAACTTGGCTCAGTACCCTAATATGGAGAGCCACAGGCTGGTTCCATAGGTCCGTCTGGAGCTGTTCCAGCTATTCCCACCTCTAACTAGTCAGTGACCTGACTAGTCATAGATGACTGGCTCCGAGATGGTTCATCTCCTCTCAGTTAGTCATTTACTATAATGATACAATAATGCTCTTTTTGATTTGTGATGTTGTTTGATGTTAACCTTGGCATACATTGTCCCCCTTCACACACTCTTCCATCTTAGCCAAAATGGTCTTTTCAGCACTCTTCACTTTCATGCTAGACGATGAGAGGTAAGTGACTTGTCCAGGGTCACCCCACTAGGAAGTGTCTGAAGCCAGATTTGAACTTAGGACCTCCCTTCTCTAGGCCTGGCTCTGGCTCTCCACTGAGCCCTCTTGCCAAATATTTTTAATGATCCCAAGCTACCCTCTGTGGTATGACACCTTTTTAACTCCAGTATTTTCTGATAAAGTCCTATTGGTTGGGAATCATGGAATCCCCAATCTTCAATGATTCCAACTCTGGTGGCATAAATGGCAGTGGCTATAAGCAAGGGGCAGGCAGCACATTATCAGTGAAAGGAAGCACAGAAGGAATAGAGAAGACCTCCTAGAAGACAAGGAAAGAAACTGAGCCAGTTATGAAGCAATGGCACGGGACAGACCAGCCTGAGCCCTGCCAATAACAAGAATCAGACCAGCATTCACATAGCGCAGAAAGTCTCCCAGCTTGTGCATGAGAGAGCCGAGGCTTGCCTCCAGCTCATTCCACTCTTTTCTCCACCAAGTTCAGGCTCATGAAAAGGGATAAAAAGAGTAACTTGCCTAGTGGGAGTCAGTCTGAGGCGAGGAGAGAGGAAAGGGCACTGGGCATCCAGAGACGTGGGGCACTAGTCAGGTCTCAGCCTTTCACTCACTGTATAGCCTTGGTGAAATAACTGTACCTTAAGGGGGAAAGGGAGGCACAGTGGATAGAGCCCTGGGCCTGGAGTTAGAAAAACCCGAGATCGAATCTTGCCTCAGATACCTAGTAGCTCTATAACCCCGAGCAAGTCACTTCACCCTGCTTGCCTCAGTTTCTTCATCTGTCAAATGAGTTAGAGAAGGGAATGGCAAACTGCTCCAGTGTCTCTACCAAATGGGGTCACAGCAAATGGGACATGACTGAAACGACTGAATCACAACAGCAACAATAAAAGGGAGGGCCTTGGAATAACTTGAGCCTCGTGGGCGTATTGCTGACTGATGGTCCTGTCCGTGGCCTTGGACACGTCACCATCCTGTGAGTCAGAGAGTGACCCGAAGTAACCCTGTTCTACCTGGGTTCATGGGCAAGCATTCTTTCCAGAGGATTGTCATTGCTTTCACTGGGCCAATGGCTGGCCAGGCTTGCGGATCCAGCCACATACCAGCCTGTGGTTGGTCTTCCGTCTGCCTCTAGAAAATGCTTCCTTGTTGTCTGCTTCAGACTCCACACCTCCAGCCCTCCCTCTCTGTCTCTGCCTTTATCTCTCTGTCTGTCAGTCTGTCTGTCTGTCTGTCTCTCTCTCTGTCTCTCTCTTTCTCTCTCTCTCTGTCTCTGTCTCTCTCTGTCTCTCTCTCTGTCTCCCTCTCTGTCTCTCTCTATCTCTCTCTGTCTCTCTTTCTCTTTCTCTCCCTCCTCCATCTTCCCTCCTTCTTTTTCTCCCTCCCTCCCTC
>NW_025386717.1:0-6047 GCF_016433145.1 Gracilinanus agilis
CCAGTACCATATTGTTTTGATGACTGCTGCTTTATAGTATAGTTTAATATCTGGTACTGCTAGGCCCCCTTCCTTCACATTTTTTTCATTATTTCCCTTGATATTCTTGATCTTTTGTTATTCCAAATGAAATTTGTTATAGTTTTTCCTAACTCATTAAAGAAGATTTTTGGTAATTTGATAGGTATGGCACTAAATAGGTAAATTAATTTGGGTAGGTTGTTCATTTTTATTATGTTAGCTCATCCTACCCATGAACAATTAATGGCTTTCCAATTGTTGAGGTCCAGTTTTATTTTTTTGGAAAATGTTTTGTAGTTGTTTTCGTATAATAGCTGTGTTTGTTTTGTTAGATTGATTCCCAAGTATTTTATATTGTCCAGGGTGATTTTAAATGGTATTTCTCTTTCTACCTCTTGCTGCTCTAGTGTGTTGGAAATGTATAGAAATGCTAATGATTTATGCTCATTTATTTTGTATCCTTCCACTTTGCTAAAGTTGTTGATTATTTCTACCAGCCTCTTAGTTGATTCTCTAGGATTTTTTAAGTAGACCATCATATCATCTTCAAAGAGTGATAACTTAGTCTCCTCATTGCCTATTTTGATACCTTCAATTTCTTTTTCTTCTCTAATTGCTATTGCTAGTGTTTCTAGTACTATGTTGAATAATAGAGGTCATAATGGGTATCCTTGTTTCACTCCTGATCTTATTGGGAAGACTTCTAATTTATCCCCATTGCATATAATGCTTGTTGATGGTTTTAGGCATATATTGTTTATTATTTTTAGGAAGGGTCCTTCTATTCCTATACTTTTCAATGTTTTCAATAGGAATGGATGCTGTATTTTGTCAAAGGCTTTTTCAGCATCTGTTGAGATAATCATGTGATTTTTGTTTGTTAGACTATTGATATGGTCAATTATGTGAATGGTTTTCCTAATGTTGAACCATCCTTGCATTCCTGGTATAAATCCCAACTGATCATGGTGGATGATCTTCTTAATTACTTGCTGGAGTCTCTTTGCTAATATTCTATTTAAGATTTTTGCATCTATGTTCATTAGGGAGATTGGTCTATAGTTTTCGTTTTCTGTTTTTGGTCTACCTGGCTTTGGGATCAGTACCATGTTTGTGTCATAAAAGGAATTTGGTAGGACTCCTTCTTTGCTTATCATATCAAATAATTTGTATAGTATTGGGATTAGTTGCTCTTTGAATGTCTGATAGAATTCACTTGTGAATCCATCAGGTCCTGGTGATTTTTTCTTAGGGAGTTCTTTGATGGCTTGTTCAATTTGTCTTTCTGATATGGGATTATTTAGGTATTCTATTTCTTCTGCTGTTAATCTAGGCAATTTATATTTTTGTAAATATTCATCCTTATCTCCTAAATTGTTATATTTATTGCCATATAATTGGGCAAAATAGTTCTTAATGATTGTCTTAATTTCCCCTTCGTTATAGGTGAGGTCTCCCTTTTCATCTCTAATACTGTCAATTTGGTTTTCTTCTTTCCTTTTTCTTATTGGATTGACCAGTACTTTGTCTATTTTATCTGTTTTTTCAAAGTACCAGCTTCTAGTGTTATTTATTAATTCAATAGTTCTTTTACTTTCGATTTTATTAATTTCTCCCTTGGTTTTTAGTATTTCTAATTTAGTTTTCATCTGGGGATTTTTAATTTGCTGACTTTCTAATTTTTTGAGTTGCATGCCCAATTCATTGATCTCTGCCCTCCTTAATTTGTTAATATATGCACTCAGGGATATAAATTTCCCCCTGAGTACTGCCTTGGCTGCATCCCACAGATTTTGGTAGGATGTCTCATCATTGTCATTTTCTTCAATGAAATTGTTGATTGTTTCTATGATTCCTTCTTTGACAAATTGGTTTTGAAGAATCATATTATTTAATTTCCAATTAGTTTTTGATTTTCCTGTCCAAGTGCCCTCACTAATTATTATTTTTATTGCATTATGATCTGAGAAGGTTACATTTATTATTTCTGCTCTTTTGCATTTGTTTGCAATGATTCTATGCCCTATAGCATGGTCGATCTTTGTGAATGTGCCGTGTGCAGCTGAGAAGAAGGTGTATTCCTTTTTGTCCCTATTTATTTTCCTCCACATATCAATTAAATCTAATTTTTCTAGGAATTCATTCATTTCTCTTACCTCTTTCTTACTTATTTTTTGGTTTGATTTATCTAGATCTGAAAGAGGAATATTTAGATCTTCCAGTATTATGGTTTTACTATCTATATACTTCTTGAGATCTGCCAGTTTCTCCTTTATGAATTTGGATGCTATACCACTTGGTGCATATATATTGAGCAGTGTTATTTCCTCATTGTTTATACTGCCTTTAATCAGGGTGTAATGACCTTCCCTGTCTTTTTAAATCATATCTATTTTTACTTTGGCTTTGTCAGAGATCATGATAGCCACTCCTGCCTGCTTTTTCTCATTTGATGCCCAAAAGATTTTGCTCATACCCTTAACCTTGAACTTGTGTGTGTCTACCCACCTCAAATGTGTTTCTTGTAGACAACCTATGGTAGGATTTTGGTTTCTGATCCACTCTGCTATTTGCTTCCGTTTTATGAGCGAGTTCATCCCATTCACATTCAGTTACAATTGTTAGTTGTGTATTCACTGACATTTTTGTATCCTCCCCTAGACCCACTCCTTCTTTTTACAGTATTTTCTTTTACACCAGTGGTTTGCTTTGAGTAGGTATCCGTTATCCCCTCCCTTGATTGACTTCCCTTTCTGCCCCGTCCCTTGTTATTCCCCTCTTTTTGTTTTTTAAAGACCAAATGAATTCCCTCCCCCTTCTTCTCCCCTCCATTTTTTGGCCTCCCCACTCCCCTGCTCCCTTTGGTTTATTCCTTCTGACTTTCTCAGTAGGGTTAGATAGAGTTTTTTATCCCGATGGATAATAAAATTACTCTTCCTTCTCCGGGTTGATTACACTGAGAGTAAGGTTTGATTATGCTCTCTTCCTCTCCTTCTTATGGTAGTATTTATCCCCTCCCCTTCCCATGCCCTCTTTGTGTGTAATAGAATATCTTATTTTTCTTATTTACTCAGATTTTTCTTGGTGTCCCCTACTATTCCCCCCTTTTTTCCCACCCCCATGTCATCTTAGAGCATTTAGTATCCTATCCTCTCCCTATGAATTATTCTTCTGGTTGCTATAATAGTGAATATTATAATAGTGAAAAGAGTTCACTACAGAGAATTATACATAGCATTTTTCCACATAGGAATACAGATAATTGGATCTTATTTAAGCCCTTAAAGAGTCAGATTTAAAAAATTATAAGTTTTCTTTCTTTTCCCTCTGTTTCTTATTTACCTTTTCATCTTTCTCTTGATTTTTGTGGTTGGGTATCAAACTTTCCATTTAGTCCTCGTCTCTTTTGTGCAAAAACTTGGAAATCTTCAATTTTGTTGAATGCCCATACTTTCCCCTGAAAGTATATGGTTAGTTTCGATGGGTAGTTGATTCGTGGCTGAAGGCCCAGCTCTCTTGCCTTTCTGAATATTGTATTCCAAGCCTTGCAGCAGCATTGAGGCTGCCAGATCCTGTGTGATCCTTATTGGTGCTCCTTTATATTTGAATTGTCTCTTTCTGGCTTCTTGTAAGATTTTTTCTTTTACTTGAAAGCTCTTCAATTTCGCTATTATATTTCTGAGTGTTGACTTTTCTGGGTCCAGTGTAGAGGATGATCTATGGATCCTTTCAATGTCTATATTGCCCTCTTGTTGTAGAATTTCAGGGCAATTTTGCTCAGTAATTTCTTTAAGTATGGAGTCCAAGTTTCTATTAATTTCTGCCTTTTCTGGAAGACCAATGATTCTCAAATTGTCTCTTCTCGACCAGTTTTCTTGGTCTGTCACTCTCTCATTGAGATATTTCATGTTTCCTTCTATTTTATCAGTCTTTTGACTTTGTTTTATTTGTTTCTGTTGTCTTGAGAGATCATTGGTTTCTAAATGTTCGATTCTAGCCTTTAAGGACTGGTTTTTGGCTATAATATTTTGGTTTTCCTTTACAATCTGGTCATTTTTGGTCTTCAGTTGGCTTGTCTCACTTTCCATTTGCGAAATTCTGCCTTTTAAACTGTTATTTTCTTGCCAGATTTCTTCCATCTTCCTCAGCATTTCATTTTTGAACTCTTCAATAGCTTGTGACCAGCTTTAATTTTTGGGGGGAGGTTTGGATTTTTGTTTTTCCTCCTCTGTTGTCTGGATTTTCTCTGTGTAGAAGTTGTTGAGTGTTCCAGAGTTTCTCTTGATAGTCTTTTTCTTCTGGACTTCCCTATTGCTTGCTATTGTTAGCCCCGCCCCTTTTCAGCTTTGTCTTTGCACTCAGGGTCTGCCTGCGCCTTCCAAGCTCCCAGGGGCTCCGGTCTCCTTGTCCTCGGGGTCAGGCCTCTTGGTAGACCCCGGTCTGCCCCTCTGCCCGAGGCTCCTTCAGCAGTCTTTGGGGTTGCTTCCTCAGCCGCGTTCTGGTCCACACCGGGTCCTCACTGTAGGTCTAAGCCTGGGCTGGAGATCGTTATTCAAGCCTATGGCACTGCCTTTGCCTGTGAAGATGCTCTTAGGGCACTGCCTTCACCCAGGCAGAAGCTAGGGAAAGTCCGTGGGCTGGAGATCTTTATTTGCACCTGAGGTGATGCCTTCAGTGCTTGGGAAAGACGGTGTTTTAGAGGCCTTTGTCCGGGTCCGAGGCGGTGCCTTCACCCACGTGGATGCTCAGGGAAAGTCTGTGCGCACCCCCCAGCCACTTGGGGTCCCTTGTCTTGCAGCACACAGGTACAAGCCCCGGGGCTGCCAGTGATTATCTGGTTGCCCCAGTCCTGTTTTCACTCTTGTGCATTGGTGTTGTGCAAGGTGTGCGGTGTGGGGGATGAGGGAGGGGCTTCTTCCTCTCGCGTTTTAGTGAGAGTTGTTTCACCCCTTTATAGTGTGGAAATGCCCCGATTCTGCATACCTTCAATGCTGCGCCCTGTTGTGGGGTTCCTTCTTTTGTTTAGACTCATTTTTATTTCCCCTTGAGGGGTCCTGTATGCTTCGGTCAGGAGAGATCGAGCAGCTGCTCCTTACTCTGCCGCCATCTTAACCAGGAGCCTCCCTTTCTAAAGTCTCTTTTTTAAAAGTTGAACAGGGGTTCCGGGTTAAGATGGCGGCAGAGTAAGAAGCAGCTCTTAACCTCTCCTGACCGAAACACACAAAACTCCTCAAGGGGACATAAAAACAAGTCCAGACGAACGGAGGAACCCCACAACAGGGCACAGCGTGGAAGGTACGTGGAATCGAGACATTTCCAGGCTAAAATGGGCTCTCCTTAAATCGCGAGCTGAGCAACCGCCCCACCCCCACCCCCTCCACACTCACCTATAGCTTCGAACCCAGCTAAAAAGAAATAGAGCAAGTTTGGGGCACCCATCGAGTCATCAGCAGCTCCGGGACCTGTTCCTGAGAGCAGCAAGACTTAGGACCCCATTAAGTCAAGAACGCACGCGAAAGCTGAGCGCGCGGGAGCAGAGAGTGGACGCTGGGCGCGCAGAGTGCCGGCTGAGCAGAGGCGTGGGTGCCGGCTGAGCAGAGGTGTGGGTGGAGGCAAACACAGCCAGGAACTAAAGCCTAAGTGGGGAACCAGTGCAGACGGGTATACGACTGTGGAAGTAGCTCCCTGAGACTTGTAAAGAAACCTCCTGCAGAGGATCAAGCAAGGGAATCCACCAGGGGGCTTGACCTTGGAAAAAACTAGAACTCAGACCTCAGGAGCCAGTAGATCTCAGACAGACACTGAGAGCGAGGATAAACCTGAGAAGCTGCTGGGCTAATGATGGCTAACTACTTACAGGAAATTCAGAAGAGAAAGAATAATAACAAAAAAAAGAAGTCTTTAACACTCGACAGCTTCTACACAGAGAAAATCCAGACAACCGAGCAAACAGAGGAGGAGAACAAACAACCATCCAGACCCCCCCCAAATAAGGAAAACTCCTCACAAGCTATGGACGAGTTCAA
>NW_025386718.1:0-3080 GCF_016433145.1 Gracilinanus agilis
TGTAGAAGCTGTCGAGTGTTAAAGACTTCTTTTTTTTGTTATTATTCTTTCTCTTCTGAATTTCCTGTAACTGGTTAGCCATCATTAGCCCAGCAGCTTCTCAGGTTTATCCTCGCTCTCAGTGTCTGTCTGAGATCTATTGGCTCCTGAGGACTGAGTTCTAGTTTTTTCCAAGGTCAAGCCCCCTGGTGGATTCCCTTGCTTGAACCTCTGCAGGAGGTTTCTTTACAAGTCTCAGGGAGCTACTTCCACAGGCGTATACTCGTCTGCACTGGTTCCCCACTTAGGCTTTAGTTCCTGGTTGTGTTTGCCTCTGCTCAGCCGGCACCCACGCCTCTGCTCAGCCGGCACCCACGCCTCTGCTCAGCCGGCACCCACGCCTCTGCTCAGCCGGCGCTCTGCTCCCAGCGTCCGCTCCCGCGCGCGCGCTCAGATTTCGCGTGCGTTCTTGACTTAATGGGGTCCTAAGTCTTGCTGCTCTCAGGAACAGGTCCCGGAGCTGCTGATGACTCGATGGGTGCCCCAAACTTGCTCTATTTCTTTTTAGCTGGGTTCAGAGCTATAGGTGAGTGTGGAGGGGGTGGGGGTGTGGCGGTTGCTCAGCTCGCGCTTGAGTGAGAGCCCTTTTTAGCTTGGAAATGTCTCGATTCCACGTACCTTCCACGCTGTGCCCTGTTGTGGGGTTCCTCCGTTCGTCTGGACTTGTTTTTATGTCCCCTTGAGGAGTTTTGTGTGTTTCGGTCAGGAGAGGTTTAGAGCTGCTTCTTACTCTGCCGCCATCTTAACCCGGAAAGTGTACTTCACTTTTTGAAGAATGTAATATCAACATCACCAAGAGGACAAAGAAAAAAAGAATGCTGAGTATGAGCTGACTGCAGGCCATGATATATTATAGAGGATTACAAAGCTGAAGTTAAAAATGCATTTCAGAAACCTCTAACAGAAAAATAGGATAGAATAGTTATATAAAGAGAAATGAGAATAGTGGAGGTGTTTTGATAGTATTTTTGAGGCATCAAGAAAAGGCAAGAAAGGATCCTAGAAGAATCAGTGGCCCTCCTGCAAATTTGAAGGAGAAAATGGATGAATGGCATAGAACAAGAGTTGTCTAAGAAGGCATGGCTGATATTAAGGGCAAAATAAGATTTGGGATTTGATAAGTAAGTGACAGGAGTCTGAATCCTGTCAGGCTGGCTGCCTGCCTTAGATGAAACCTTGAGCTAAAATCTGGCTTAGAAATTCTGTGAGATCTGTTGAGTCTAACTGCCTTTCTGTCTCTCTGCTGGTGTTCCCTGTCCAAAGAGGTGACTAAAACCTTGGCTCTTGGAAATTCCCTGAACCGGAGTGACAGTTGTAGAAAGAGGAGGAAGTTGGAAGTTTTGGGAAGAGCTGCGAAAGGAAGATCTACAGTTAAATGAAGAAAATCTGGATTTTGCTCCTCTGTGATTACAGAGTATAGTAGGTTGGGTTCAACCTTTTTGGGTCAGAAACCACTAGGCCAGAACCCTGACTGGCTGGAAGTTGGAAACCTAACTGAACAACTACAAAGAGGCAGTACTGAATAACATATAATAATAATGAATAGAAATAGGCTTAGATAGTTAAAAATTGGGTAAGTTAGTAATAAGGAGAGAGAGTAGTTCTGGTTTTTACTAGACAGAATTGGATTCCATCAAGGACCTTAAATTGGGTGGTTGGAGGTAGTAACCCATTAATTTTTAGGGATCCTTCCTGCTTTTACCTTTCCATTAAACCCTTTTAATCCTTATAACCTTAATAACAGAGCTTTTGTTTTTCACAACTGCCTCCACAGTTATGTCAGCCTTTGAGAAGGTCTCACTGTTAAAAAGCCCATTGATCTTTCCAACCTATATCAGCTTTCGTTACAAAGTTAAGCTAACCAGCCTTTCTTACTAACAAACAGATACAATCCCAAAATATCAACAACACTGAGTTGTGGACTTTTTTGTTGGAGGGAGCACTCACATCAGTGAGATAGATCAAAAGATCCATGAGAATATGTACATATCGTATAATGATGTCTATTACTAATGACAATAATATCATCATTAATATCTCTAATGATTTCCATTAGTGATAGAGGTGAGATTTGAACCCAGGTTTTTAGATTTGTATTCTACTGTGCCCCCCCACTCTTGTGTATTTGCCTATTTGTACTATGCTACTTCCCTCTTTTTGAAAAGTTGCTTCTCTAGTAGCATTCATTAGGTGCTCAGGGGTTCTCCCTTTCCCTAATGAGAGTCAGTCAGAATAGTATCTTCTTTGTTTGAGATTTCCTCTGTAATGTCTTAAATGCTCATAAAAGGAGCATAAGAGGCAATGTCAAATTGAAGAACATTTATTAAGCACTTATCATGTATCAGACATTGGGATTCAAATATAAGCAGAAAGATATTCTCTGCATTTAAGGAACACGCATTTTGTGGGAGAAAACAACATGTAAGACTTTTGGACCTTATTTCCTCATCTATAAAGTGAGAGAGTTAAATTAGATATCATTTAATAGTGTTTTCCAGCTCTAAATCTCTGCTGTGTTCTGTTCTGTGGTGAGTGGTGGCTAAGGACGTGATGCTTTGGGGACTGATAGTAGAGAATTATCTTCAGATCTAGGGGAAGAGAATAAGCACTTATACAGTGCCTACTATGTTGATTAGTGCCATGTACAAATGAGGCCAGATAAACCAACCAACCATAACCTTCTACAATATCCTTGGTTATATTCTAATGAGTTAAATGTGAGATATTTTTGACTTGCTGCTGAGTTGTGTGTGTGTGTGTGTGTGTGTGTGTATGAGAGACACACAGAGAGAGAGATAGTGAGAGAGAGTGTGAGATACAGAGACAGAGAGTGTGTGTGTGTGTATGTGTGTGTGTGTGTGTGTGTGTGTATGAGAGACACAGAGAGAGACAGTGAGAGAGAGAGAGAGAGAGAGAGAGAGAGAGAGAGAGAGAGAGAGAGAGAGAGAAAGAGGGAGAGAGAGAGAGGGAGAGAGAGAGAGATAGACAGTGAGAGAAAGAGAGTATGAGATACAGAGAGAGACAGAGTGTGTGTGTGTGTG
>NW_025386719.1:0-4817 GCF_016433145.1 Gracilinanus agilis
AGAAGAAGAAGAAGAAGAAGAAGAAGAAGAAGAAGAAGAAGAAGAAGAAGTTGATCAGGGATTTCCTGATCAATTCATTTCCCTTATCTTCAATGAAATTACATGATACAAGGGGTAGTAACCAAGACAATGAGACATTTTCATACTTTCAGATTCTGAGTGGCCAGAATTGCAGAGTACGAGGGTGTATCCTTGTTAGATTTGGAGTGGTCCATTGGCAAAGTGGCCCTTGAGTGGTCCAGTTTCATATGAGAAAAGGTAAAGATATGAAAATTAGCAAAGGCAATAGGCCTCCTGCAGTTTCTGTCCATACAGAAAGACTTGAGAGTCTAAATATAAAGGCCAGAATCTGCAGGGATAGGTGCTGTGAGTTATTCTAGAAATGAGCCAGCTCTGGAGGAAGAACCTGACTCTTCATTTCACTCTTCACTGTTTCCTTTGTACCTCTTTGTGGTTTGGTAAATATGCTATAGAAAAGCTAAAGATTGGTGCAATGCAATAGTCACTTGTGAAGTAGCTACCATGTGTAGAATCCTATGTTAGATGCTGGGGGATTGAATATGATCCTAGGCTGAATTAAGAAAGATAAGAGTAGTTCAAATCCGGCCTCAGACATTTCCCAGCTGTGTGACCTTGGGCAAGTCACTTGACCCCCATCGCCCACCCTTACCACTCTTCCACCAAGGAGCCAATACACAGAAGTTAAGGGTTAAAAAAAAAAGAAAGATAAGAGTACCCAGAATAAGGAAGGTGATAATCCTGCTATTCACCTACTCAAGCCACATTTGATAGTATTATGTTTTATTCCAAGCACTCTCAGTTCAGGGGATAAATTGACAAACACTTTGATTGCTTTTCTAATTGGGGGCTCTGAACTATTGTGATTGTATTAATAATTTTTCACCTACTAAAAGTTCCATAAAAAAGCAGGGGAAAGGAATACATGGAAGTCAGATCCATTCTATTGTCCCTAGATTAAAAGTACATTAGCTGTTGTACTAGGATAGAGCAAATTTTATTTCTAGGTTCCAATGTGAGGAAGAAAAGGAGAGAGGGTGGGATAGACAAGATATAGGTGAGATTTAACTATGCTCCTTCCAAAAGGGAGGAGGGAATAGAAAAAAGCACCTTACACAGTGCCACCCACCAGTGTCACACAAGATAACTTTAAGAGAAAAGATAGTAACTGGGGGAATAGCATAAAGGTAAAATTAATATACAATAACTTATATTTGTAAAGTTTATTAATAATAACTAAAGTAAAAATAGTTAGCTAACCAAGCCCGCTCAAGAGAAAAGAGAAGACGGTGAGAGAGGGAGGAGTTATAGAACTATATAAACAATAATGCAAAGATGCCAATGTGGGGGCACAGGGAAAGGGATGTTGGGAGATGAAAGGAATTCTGGGGAACATAGTTCAAAAGGTACACATTTCCCACTTATACAATAAAGAAGATGGTCTTTGAGCTGAGTTTTGAAGGAAAGTAGGGATTCCAAGGAGAGAAAGCATTCCAGGCTTGAAGGACAGCCTGTGCGTAGAGACAGAGGAATTCCTAAGATTTTAGGTTAGGTCCAGGTCCTAATTCCTTCAGCAAAGTCTCAGACATCAGGACCCCAAGGCCCTTGATTGCTTTCTTCCAGATTCTTAAAGGATCACAGTCTTTGGGCCAAAAAAGACCTTGATGTCATCTAGTTCAGCCTCCCCATTTTATAGATAAAGAAACTGAGGCTAAGAGGGTAAGTGACTTGCCTGGAGTCACACAAGGTCAGATCTGAAGCGAAGACTTCCTGGCTCCACCTCATAAGAAGGCCAGTTTGAACCATAACATACGTGAAGGGGAATAGTAGAAGAGAAGCCTAGAAAAAATAGGTTGTCTGCAGATGCTGAAGGCATTTCGATGTCCTGCAGAGGCTCTTCTCTTCGCCTCTGGTGTGTTGGTGTTTACTGAGGGGGGAATTAAATGATCGGACTTTTGCTTTAGGAAAATCGGTTTCCAGTTGGACGGAGGAGGTGCGGAGGCGAAGGCTATCACTGCTTGGGGGACTCCCAGGAGGTTTCTTGGCAGTGGCAGCATTTGAAAAGTCCTTGAGATTTCTGCGGCTCCACGTCCTGCCCATGCCCTGTGCACAGTCTGGATCGCGCCGTGTAAGAAGGACGATTCTCTTCAGAGCTTTTCTTCCTCTGTACGGACGGGCTCGAGGGGACGTTTCTACTTCGGCTTACGAAGGTTTTCCAGGACGATCTTCCTGCTGTGGTCAGGGTGCACCAAGCTGGGGATCGACATCCTCGTTTCGTTCTCATGGAGCGATCGGGGGCTCGGCAGTCAATACCCAACTCAGTGAAGCAGGATGGCACTGCTCCGTGGTCATCCTTCTACTGTCCGGCTAAGCTTGGCCCTAGCCATTGCCTGGCACCCACTGGACACCAGCAAAATGGGGCCCCACCTGACTTTGTTCCACATGAACGAGGGATCTTGGAGCCAGACAAGGCTCCTGGGTCATCGGTCCAGCCAGCACCCACGGCCATGTCAGAGCGACGGAGTTCTTTAATGCTGGAGTCGGAAGGGACCGGCCAGATTCCCCCGTAAAAAACAGGCCTTTGACCGATGAGGAAACTGAGCCCCGGAGAGAGGAGCTGCCTCTTCCCGAGTTCTCATTTTTGTCCCCAGAGGATTTGCCACGGAATAATCGGCTCCAAGAAGAGCCGCCGAGAAGACGTCCGGCCCGCGTGGCTGCCCCTGCTGCTGCTTCTGCGCGACCTCCTTGTGGGCCGCTTTTCCTCCCAACGTCATTTTGCTGAGAGTCCTGGACTTTCCCCAATCGTGTCTTCAGAGATAGCCTTCTCCTGCCTCGTGCAGCACCAGTGTGTGCACGCACACACACACACACACACGCACGCACGCACACACGCATGCACACGCACACACGCACGCACACACACATGCACACGCACACGCACACACGCATGCACACGCACACGCATGGTTCAGGGTCACTGCTGATTTTTACCACATGTTAAGGAAATCTTGGGGCAGGAGGTTGTTTTTTATTCTTCATAGTTTCTCCTGATTCATTTAGTCCAGCACGAATCTCAGGGATTCCACAGACTCTCCTAGATCCTGCCTGCTCTGATGGCCCTTTCCGTCTCGGAGCCAGGAAGGGGCTCTGGAAGGGTCTCAGCCAGCCCTCTCTTTCCTTCGTTGTAGGATTTGTGAATAGATGGTTATAATTCGTCATGATCCTGGGGGAGCCCCATGCACAGGAGCCACTGCTCTGGGCGCACGAATGAGCCTGCAGACTCCTCCGTCTCCACCAGCCTGGACGTGTGTCCCAGAGCTCAGCTTGCCACCTGGCTCGCTAATTGATTGACTGGCAGATGCTTATGAAGTTGGAAATGTGGAATCCCTGGCTCTGGGGGGGATCTTGGGCAGGTATGGAAACTCCCTGAGCCTCAGTTTCTTTATCTGTACAATGGGGGCTGCACTGGATGGCCTGTTTGGGCCCTCCCAGTTCTTTCTATATTATTGTGTGGTCTTTCAGGGCTCAATTCAAATGTCACATCTTTTTATTTTTTTTTAAGCCCTCACCTTCCATCTTGGAGTCAATTCTGTGTATTGGCTCCTAGGTGGAAGAGTGGTCAGGGTAGGCAATGGGGATCAAGTGACTTGTCCAGGGTCACACAGCTAGGAAGTGTCTGAGGCCGGATTTGAACCCAGGACCTCCCATCTCTAGGCCTGACTCTCCATTACTGAGCCACCCAGTTGCCCCTCCCAAATAAAAGGCCTTTCCCAAGTCCTCAAATTGCAGCAGTCACCCCACTCTAAGTTACTCTGCGTGTATTTTGTATTTAGCTGAGTCTATATATTTTTCTCCCCTCATTAGACTGTAACCTCCTTGAGAGCAGGGATTCATTCATTTTTGTCTTTGAATCTCCAGTGCCTTGTACCTAGCAAGTGCTTAAAACATCTTTGTTTTTGGCATTGAAAGGAGATATAACTTTTTTGACCAAGGCAGCTAGGTGGCATAGTGGATACACACTGGGCCTGGAGTCAAGAAGACCTGAATTCAAATCTAGACTCAGATACTTACTAGTTGTGTGACCCTGGGCAAGTCACTTAACTTCTGTTTGCCAAAAGGAAATGACAAACCACTCCAGTATCTTTACCAAGAAGACTCTGAGGTCAGTATTCTCATGCTGTGATCCAAGGAGTCACAAAGGGTTGGACAAAGTCAAACAAAAAGACTACTTGAAATGTTAACCTCCTGAGTACAGGGGGAACCTCCTTTCAATTCTAGGTCTAGTTCCACCAGGAAAGTTCTTTAGGTCAGAGAGCTAGAAGGAACCTCAGAGGCAACTGAGTCTAACGTTTTACAAATAAGGAAACGAAAGTTAAGTGATTTGCCCAGAGTTCCACAGAAAGACATATCAGAGGTAGAATTTGAATTCATATCTTCCTGACTCCAAGCCTCAACCACTGGAGAAGCTTTGCTCTGGCCAGGACAGTGAGCAGCAAGTTATTTAGTGAGTGCATGTGAGGAGAGGGGAGGGGTGGCTCTTGTTTTCTTTGGAGAGGGTTGATGGAAAATATTAGCCCATGTACAAAGCAACTATTCCAAGGATGGGATCCAGAGGAGCACCAGTGTTCCAGGAGTCGTTGATAGAGAGTCTTGCTCATGAGAAGCTGTTTAGCAAGTGGTGGATTTATGGAGCTCTATGCCCTCACTGGAGTCCATAAATAGTTGTCCTGGGATAGAGTCATCCAAGTTGACTTCATAAAATAGAGAGAGAGAGAGAGAGAGAGAGAGAGAGAGAGAGA
>NW_025386720.1:0-2695 GCF_016433145.1 Gracilinanus agilis
TCCATAGCTTGTGAGGAGTTTTCCTTATTTGGGGAGGGTCTGGATGGTTGTTTGTTCTCCTCCTCTGTTTGCTCGGTTGTCTGGATTTTCTCTGTGTAGAAGCTGTCGAGTGTTAAAGACTTCTTTTTTTTGTTATTATTCTTTCTCTTCTGAATTTCCTGTAACTGGTTAGCCATCATTAGCCCAGCAGCTTCTCAGGTTTATACTCGCTCTCAGTGTCTGTCTGAGATCTATTGGCTCCTGAGGTCTGAATTCTAGTTTTTTCCAAGGTCAAGCCCCCTGGTGGATTCCCTTGCTTGATCCTCTGCAGGAAGTTTCTTTACAAGTCTCAGGGCGCTACTTCCACAGTCGTATACCCGTCTGCACTGGTTCCCCACTTAGGCTTTAGTTCCTGGCTGTGTTTGCCTCCACCCACACCTCTGCTCAGCTGGCACCCACGCCTCTGCTCAGCCGCACCCACGCCTCTGTTCAGCCAGCACTCTGCGCGCCCAGCGTCCACTCTCAGCTTTCGCGTGCGTTCTTGACTTAATGGGGTCCTAAGTCTTGCTGCTCTCAGGAACAGGTCCCGGAGCTGCTGATGACTCGATGGGTGCCCCAAACTTGCTCTATTTCTTTTTAGCTGGGTTCGGAGCTATAGGTGAGTGTGGAGGGGGTGGGGGTGGGGCGGTTGCTCAGCTCGCGATTTAAGGAGAGCCCTTTTTAGCCTGGAAATGTCTCGATTCCACGTACCTTCCACGCTGTGCCCTGTTGTGGGTTTCCTCCGTTCGTCTGGACTTGTTTTTATGTCCCCTTGAGGAGTTTTGTGTGTTTCGGTCAGGAGAGGTTAAGAGCTGCTTCTTTCTCTGCTGCCATCTTAACCCGGAAGCCCTTTTACTTTTAATTTTATTAAATTCTTCTTTGATTTTTAGGATTCCTAATTTGGTCTTTATCTGATGATTTTTAATTTGTTCTCTTTCCAGTTTTTTTAATTGCATATCCAATTCATTGATCTCCTCTTTCTCTTTTAGGTTGATATAGGCACTTAGGGATATCAATTTTCCCCTGAGTACTCCTTTGGCTGTATCCCATAAATTTTTTATTTGTTGTCTCCTCATTGTCTTTCTCTTTAATGAAATCAGCAATTGTTTCTAGGATTTGATCTTTAACCTATAAGTTTTGAAGAATTAGATTATTTAATCTCCAATTAATTTTTTTTAAACCCTTGTACTTTGGTGTATTGTCTCATAGGTGGAAGATTGGCAAGGGTGGGCAATGGGGGTCAAGTGACTTGCCCAGGGTCACACAGCTGGGAAGTGGCTGAGGCCAGGTTTGAACCTAGGACCTCCTGTCTCTAGGCCTGACTCTCACTCCACTGAGCTACCCAGCTGCCCTGCCAATTAATTTTTTTTAACATTTATTAATATACATTTTTAACATGGTTGCCTGATTCATACTCCTCTTATCCCCTTCAAACCACCCCCCCCACCCACCCATGGCCGATGCGCATTTCCACTTCTTGATCAAGACCAATTTCCAAATTGTTGGTAGTTGCATTGGTGTGGTAGTTTCGAGTATACACCCTCAATCATGTCCACCCCGACCCATGCTTTCAAGCAGTTGTTTTTCTTATATGTTTCCTCTCCTGCAGTCCTTCCTCTAAATGTGGGTAGCATCTTTACCATAAATCCCTCAGAATTGTCCTGGGTCATTGTATTGCTGCTGGTACAGAGGTCCATTACATTCAATTTTACCACAGTATATCAGTCTCTGTGTACAGTGTTCTTCTGGCTCTGCTCCTTTCGCTCTGCATCAGTTCCCGGAGGTCTCTCCAGTTCGTCTGGAACTCCTCCAGTTTATTATTCCTTTTAGCACAATAGTATTCCATCACCCACATATACCACAGTTTGTTCAGCCATTCCCCAATTGAAGGACATACCCTCCTTTTCCAATTTGTTGCCACCACAAAAAGCGCAGCTATAAATATTTTCATACAAGTCTGTTTATCTATGATCTCTTTGGGGTACAAACCCAGCAATGGTATGGCTGGATCAAAGGGCAGGCAGTCTTTCATACCCCTTTGAGCATGGTTCCAAATTGCCAGCCAGAATGGCTGGATCACTTCACAGCTCCACCAGCAATGCATTAATGTGCCAATTTTGCCACATCCCCTCCAACATTCATTACTCTCCCCTTCTTTCATTTTAGCCAATCTGCTAGATGTGAGGTGATACCTCATAGTTGTTTTGATTTGCATTTCTCTAATTATTAGAGATTTGGAACACTTTCTCATGTGCTTATTGATACTTTTGATTTCTTTACCTGAAAATTGCCTATTCATGTCTCTTGCCCATTTATCAATTGGGGAATGGCTTGATTTTTTATACAATTGCTTTAACTCCTTGTATATTTGAGTAATTAGACCCCTGTCAGAGTTTTTCGTTATAAAGATTTTTTCCCAATTTGTTGTTTCCCTTCTGATTTTGACTACATTGTTTTTGTTTGTACAAAAACTTTTTAGTTTAATATAATCAAAACCATTTAATTTATATTTTGTAATTTTCTCTAACTCTTGCTTGGTTTTAAAGTCTTTCCTTTCCCAGAAATCTGACAAGTATACTATTCTGTGTTCACTTAACTTGTTTATAGTTTCCCTCTTTATATTCAAGTCGTTCACCCATTCTGAATTTATCTTGGTGTAGGGTGTGAGATGTTGATC
>NW_025386721.1:0-6246 GCF_016433145.1 Gracilinanus agilis
GCCCTTCGGCTCGGCCTGCCTAAACTCGAACCTCGATTTAAGGACCCAGGAGGGGGACGAGACTCCTCCGCGCGTCCCAGTGGAAGAGTCGGGTAACTCCCGGGGAAGAAAGTCGTGTGCGGGGACCGAGACCCGGCCCGAACACTACCCTGACCACGTGGCTCCTGCTTGGCGGCCCCCCCCCTCCCCCCCAGATGTGACTGAGCCGGACACACCGGAATGGAGCCCGGAGGAAGGGAGCCACTTCGGAAGGGGGGAGGGGGCGGGCTCGGGACGTTCCCTCGTCTCGGATTCCCCGCGCTCCCGGGGAAAGGGGCGAGGGTGAACTAAAGGGGTTGAGGAGGCGTGGCTGCGCCCGGAAGAATGGAATGTGGCTGGAGGTGGAGGGCTGGGACTGGGAGGCCACGCTGTGGAAGGTGGAGGCGGGGGTTCGGGGCCGGGCGGCCGCTAGAGCGTGCGGGTCTGCCGCTCCACCTTGCCTCCTGCCCCAGGTAGCCAATAGAAGACGCAGAAGTGGGAAGATGCCAACCCTCCCCCTCCCCCCCGGGGCCGTCTGGTACCCGGGCAGAACAAATGCTGGAAAGCTTCTGGGAAGGTGCTGGAAGCTGCGGAGTTCGAGCCCGAGCCTGCTGTCGGATAGGCAGAGGCGCGGACCGGGGAAGAGGTAGACTTCGTGGAAATCGGGCCAGAAGGCGTGGAAGGAGGAAGGAGCTGAGCATTCCCGTTTGCAGTCCGATCGCCCCGGAGATCCCCTCGCGTGTCATTCGATGTGCGTCCTTAGCAGGGAGTCCGACTTGGGGTTGGAGCTGGGGGGGGGGAGGGGGTCGGGCAGCAAAGTGAATGAGGCTTCCCGAGGGGAAGAGCCAGGCACCGGGTAGGGGTCCCAGAGTAGGAGCTGGGCTTGGCTCGCGTGGCAGATACACAGTAGGCAGCTGGGAGTTCATTCCAGACTGCGCAGGAGGAGCCCAAGTCCGAGCCCCGACAGCTTCGCGAGGACATTAGTCCAGCTGCTTCTGCTGTATTCTGAGGTGAGCAACCCCGGCCCAAGAGGCAGGGAAGGGGGCGGAGAACCTGGAATGGACCCCCCACTCCCGTTCCCTCTTCGGCTTTCCCTCTCCCTCCTCAGTCGAGCTCTGTCTCAGCCAGTCCCCTCCAATTCCACAGCCCGGGCCCGGGACCGAGGAGGGGAGGAGGGGGAGGGAAATTTTGTCCTGGACGAAGGGGGGAGGGGTGGAATTTGCCTTTGGGTCCAGACTCTCCCGGCGGGTCCGCCCTCCCCCCACTAGAGCGTTTAGGGGAGTCTAGAGGACTCCTGGGACCCGGTGAGGGCGGAGAGGAGGACCGTGGTGGCTGGAACTGATGCTTTGTTCCCTTGCAGAGGGGGTGGGGGGAAGGTGGTAGTGAGACTGAGCCGATCTCCCTCCTCGCCACCCCTCCCCCCATCCCTTTCCTCTCCTTGGATTTGTGCCTGAGAATGGAAATCAAGGAGACACTCTCCTCTCTCTCTCTCTCTCTCTCTCTCTCTCCCTCTCTCTCTCTCTCTCTCTCTCAACAACATATGAAAGAAATATTTAAAACCTCCTTTTCAGTTTCTCTAGAAATTAAAAAAATTATAATAAATCTCTTCCGAAAACCCTCATTTCAGATTCCCCCCCTGGTCGAAAGTGTGGAGAAGGCCCCAAACAAAGGGTCTTTTTCTTAGGGGAGAATGGATGAAGGGTGCAGACAAAGCCTGGCCCAGAGGGTACCTCTGGTGAGAATCCTTGCCTTTCCCATCCCCCAGCCCCCCAACTCTTGGCTTGCAGCCCACCTAAGGAAAGCGCCTTCTTTTTCATTTGGGGAAAGTGTCTTTTTCTTTTCTTTCCCATTCAGAAAGGATTCGGCTTTTGGCCCCCGGCTAGGAGACTCTTTTAGGTCCTTGAGGGGGAGGGTCAAGGCCGCAAGGGCTTCATTAAGGGACCAGGGTTCCATTAGTTAACCCCCAAACTCCATTCGAGCATCTGATGACCTTTTTCCTTTGTTCAAAATTCCTATAAATATTAGGTCCAGTCTGGGTGCCAGAGTTGTCCGAGGGCAGGGTGGGGGCGGGATGAGGGGCTTGTAGCTAAGCTAGTTTTACATTTCTCACTCTGGGCTAAAAAAGACTTAAGGATTATATTAAGGAGAAATTTCCAAAGCGTTTTTCGCAGACTCATGCTGAACACCCAGAGTGCGGTATTAATAGCTTTTCTTCAACAAAAGGGTGTATGTGATGGGGCGGGAGGAGGGAAGAAGCCAGGAGTGCAGCCTGGGAGCTTTCCTCACTTTCCTCACCTAGCTCTTCACAAGTTATAGGAAAAACAGCCATCTTCTTCGGGACTCCAAAGGGAAATATACCCCCACTGAGCCCTTCCACTCACCGTCCATCAAAGCTCTTAAAGAAACTCTTGTTTATTTCGTGTCGATGAGAGACTCGCCGGGTTATTTTAGTTGTGTCTGACTTTTTGTGAGCCCATTTGGGGTTTTCTTGGCAAAGACACTGCAGTGGTTTGCCATTTCCTTCTCTGGCTTCCAGAGAAAGAAAAGGAGGCAAGCGGGGTTAAGTCACTTGCCCAGGATCACACAGCTGGTCTGAGGTCAGATTTGAACCAGTTCCAGAGCTCTCTCCATTTTGCTCTAAAAACATAGGTTCTAAAGATGGGTTACACAGTGAGCCATTGAAAGCGACTTAAGATGGCAGGAGAAAATAACAAAAACGGCCTTATCCTTTGGCTCGGAGATATCATTGATCCTAATCTGGGCAAACAAAGACTGATGACTTTCTCTCTCCTTCAGATGGCATCCCCAAACTTGAAATTGGATGAACCCGGCCAAACAAGTTGTAATATAGGTATTTACATAACACTCTTGCTCTGTAAAACCGGGAAGAGGAGGAATTTCAAGCAACCTGGGGAAATGTGAATAGACAAAAAGCGAATAAAGCAGATGCGGAAGCATACTGTCCCCAGCTCCAATGATCTAGCATTCTTCCATCCTTTTGCTTTTATCAGGGGTTAGCTTGTAAGGAAAATCCGTAGCATTAGAAAGGGGGCCACGTTCTTGGCAGAGCTGCCTTGTGCCCCCGGTCCTCCCTCTCCTCCAGCCTATGATCTCCAGGTGACCTCTCCTTCCTCACATTCACACTTCTCATAGCACGTTGGCTCCTTTTATATAGTATATAGGATATACACCCTATATCCTTCCCTTTTTTTGTTGTTTAAATCCTCCCCTTCCACTTCCATCTTAGAGTCGATACTGTGTATTCATTCCAAGGCAGAAGAGCAGGGAGGGCTAGGCAAGGAGGTTAAGTGACTTGCCCAGGGTCATACAGCTAGGAAGCGTCTGAGACCAGATTTGAATCCAGGATCTCCTGCCTCTAGGCCTGGATCTCAGTCAATTGTCCCCACCCCACTCTCCATCCCCATATCGTTTTTCTTAAAACTTAGTAATTTGTATACCCGGATATAAGAAATACACATTAATTCTCTAACTCAGATCAGGTTCTGAGTTTCTCTCTTGGACTATCAAAATGAAAATGTAGGCTTTAACCTCAAGGAGCTTAATATACTAGGAAGAATGTGGCAGGTAAACAACTAACAATGGTAGAAGATAGAATATGATGGGAACTGTGCAGTGGAGTGCTCTCCCTATGGATTTCCCATGTTCAGAACCGATCACAAGAGTACAAAGTATAAAGGAAAGGGTTCCCCACACATCCCTCCTCAGTTAATGTCATTTAATCAGCATAAAGGCAAGATGAAGTTTAAAACAAGATCATCTAGCCCTCTGAGCTCTTTATGAAGCAGCGACTTCATTGTTTGGGACGACTGGTGGGCTAATCTGTAGACTGACCATGAATCCGGAGTCCCTAACTAGCTGGAGGAATTTCACTTTGTCTTCCTTCCTCTACAACCCCCACCCCTCCCCCAACGATTTCATCACCAGTGCATCCAGCTGGGATGAGGGAGAAATGCTTCCATCTAGGAGGAAAGGGACGCCAAGAGAACAAAGAGAGGCAAAAAGACATTTCAAGCGAGGAAGAAGATCCCTTTGAGGAGCATGACCACTTGCATCAAAACCGAATTCTGACTATGGACTCAAGAAAGGACTTCCCAGGCCATGAAGTGTGTCAGATGTGAGTTACCCCTTTCCCACTCTATGTCCTACGTGTCTGTCTCACTACTCTTGCATTCTAAATTTAAGCTGACTCTTCCTATCATCTGTGGCTGTACTTGTGCAAGAGTGCGCCCCAGCATTTGGAATGGGTGAGGGTGAAATACATTGTCTGGGCAGTTTTTAGTATACCATCAATAAATACTATCCAAGTCTACAGGTTGACTTGAAAAAGGAGCATTACTGGCGAGGGCCATGTTAGAAATAGAGTTCTTCGCCCCCCAGAACCCTGAGGGCAAGAGTGCTTGACCCTCTGAGGACTGGGAACTTGGAGTATGCTTGGAAATGGCTTCAGAATGTGCTATAAGAGAGTTCCGCTAGAACTGCTCAGAAGCCATCTTGTTCAAGCCAGTTGACCCAAAATGTGCCTCTGTAGGCAAACGAGCCCCTCTGAGCCCCTCCTTGCTCATACCCCATTTGGCCCAAGAGACCAGTCCTTCTCCCACATGACAGGCATGTCAATTTCAAATACTCCGAGGCAGATGTTGTGTTCCCACGCATCTTCTCTTCCATAAACAACCTCAGTTTCTTCCGCCACTCTCCACATAGCATTGCCTTGCTCCAATTGTGGCCAGTCTTCTCTGAAGCCTTTAGTTTGTCAGGTGGCATCTGGAGGATGGGATCTGCCTGTGGCAAAGTTCCTTGTTTCTTCAGCACTCATTCCAGTTTAAAACTGTCAATTAGCTTCTTGAATGCTTCCCTTTCACATGGTGTCCAGCTTACTGAGTCCCGGCGGTACCTACCAGTTAGAGCTCACCGCCTGCCCACTGCTTACCTACCTATCCTCATTTGGACCAATCCCCTCCCTCCACAATCAACCTAACCCAGGGACTTCAACAGCCCAGTCTCCAAACTCCATGTCCCTAGTCCCTGGGAAAGTCATTCACTCATCTCTGGCTTTCCCACTTGCTTTGTGACTGAGGGTGTCAAAACCAGCCTCCTAGGGCTTCCCTGGCTTCCTTCAAAGTCGGGGAAATTCCCACCTTCTGCAGGGAGCCTTTCCCAGGGCCCCTTATTTATCTTGCATGTACCTAATGGTTTGCATGTGGTCTCTTGGCCTCATTAGATGATGAGTTCCTTGAGTGGGGCAACTGTTTTGGTCTTCCTTTGTTTCCGTGGGGCTTAGCACAATGCCTGGCACTGCCTGACTGGCCCTATGCACCAGATGATGTTTAGCTTCACTTACTATCCAGCTACATACCCAGGCTGGCTTCCCATCTGCCCGGGAGGCAGATGTCAGCCGTTTGAGCGATTTCCCTCAAAATACTGGCACCCCAGCTTGCATTAGGTACACACTCTGTTCCTAGATTTGAAGGCGTTCTCTAAGAATCCAAATCCTGTCCTCACATGCCATCTTCTCAGCCATTTGAGCTCCAACGTTAACATCCCTTTCTCAGCAGCAACAGTGAAGCTAATACCATCTGTGTCCTGGAGACAGAAATGTCCCCACTGCTTAGTGTAAGGCAGCCTTTGTCCCCAGGTGAATTCCCAGGATTGGGTTTCGGGTTTGTCAAGTGTCAGAAGGCACCCTAGAAAGACAGAAGAACTCCCTAGTTGTCTGACTCTGGGGGAATAACTTCACTTCTCTCAAACTCCGTGTTTCCTTATTCGTACAGTGGGATCAACAGTGTTAACTCCGCAGCAGAGTGGAAAGAGTACTGGACCTGGCCTGAAATCCTCCCATCAGCCCCACGCTGCTTGTGTGAAAGGAGAGGGCTGGGCTAGACGACTTCCAAGGTTCCTTCCGGCTCTGTACCTTTCTCTAGGACTCAGATTTATTGGGAGGATCAAAGGAGTGATTACGGGTAAAATGCATTGCAGATCTTAAAGCACTTTGGAGATGTGCGTTATTACCTTTACAGCAGGAACTGAAGTCACAAAATAGAACTATAGAACTGGAGGGTTCGCCCCTGGGCACTAAATTCAGAGAGGGTTTGCCTTAGGAACCTTCTTCAGCAGGCTAGAAACAGCAGACTAGTTACAGTTTGGAGCCCCCAGGTGGCCTACTTCCTTTATGCTCCTCTCCCCTCCCTTCTGACTCCCCCCCCCCCCCCC
>NW_025386722.1:0-10932 GCF_016433145.1 Gracilinanus agilis
ACATATATATGTATATATATATATATATTCAGTCATGCAAAACATATTTTCATATTAGTCATATTGTGAAAGAAAACACAGACCAAAACAAAAACAAAAACAAAACAATAAAAATAAAGAATTTAGATTCCTTTGGTTCTTTCTCTGGAGATGGATAGCATTCTTCATCATTAATATGCACTTTTTTTTTAAACCCTTACCTTCCAGCTTAAGAGTCGATACTGTGTATTGGCTCCAAGGCAGAAGAGTGGTAAGGGTAGGCAATGGAGGTCAAGTGACTTGCCCAGGATCACACAGCTGGGAAGTGTCTGAGGTCAGATTTGAACTTAGGACCTCCCATCTCTAGGTCTGGCTCTCAATCCACTGAGGTACCCAGCTGCCCCCTAATATACACTTTTTAAAAACCCTTATCTTCTAACTTAGAACTGATAACAAGTATGGGTTCTAAGGCAGAAGAACACAGTAAGGGCTAAGCAATGGGGTAAAATGACTTGCCCAGGGTCCCGCAGCTAGGAAGTATCTGAGGCCACATTTGAACCAAGGTCCTCCTGACTCCAGGCCTGGTTCTCTATGCACTGAGTCACCTAGATGCCCCCATAGTAGATATAAAATACATGTTGCTATTAATATTTATCATTTATTAACATTTATTTTATTATATGATTTATAAAATATAAAAATAAATTATTTAACATTAAAATATTTTTAAGCCTTTACTTTCTCTTTAGAGTTGATACAATATATTGGTTTTAAGGTAGAAGAGTGGTAATGGCAAGGCAATGGGGGTTGTAACTTTCCCAGGGTCACACAGTAAGGACATAATATATATTTTTAAAAAGAAAATTATACATAAGCGTATAGTTTCTTTTACAGCCCTTCCTTGTTCTCCTTTATACATTAAAATATGTGGTTTGTTGAAGATATCATTTCTCATTGTGATGTGTTGTTCAAATGTTTGTGTTCCTTGTTCAAAATAGAAGACAGTTGTTTTAAAATACTCCTTTTTTTTTTAATAGACTTGCCCCATATTTTACAATTGTGTTTGACATTAGGCAACATGTAGTGGTAAGGACTGAAAGTCTCTATTTTAGTATGCTTAATAAAATTGGCGATCCACTTGCAAAAAAATGAAAAGTAGATTGGGCTTTCTCTTTGATTTGGCATCAGAGCTTCCTTGCTTCCTTCATTGTCTCAACCACGTGTGCCTTGCCTTTTTTTAAGATACACTTTACCAGGCTTATTCAGCACTGCTTTTTTGCAGGAACCCCACCTACTTTAGAAAACTGTACAATTTCTTTTTTGAATAACATTTATTTCAATGATCAAATGCCTCCACTTTCTTATTCTGGCAGCTAGAAAAGCTTCCACCTCACCAGGGGAAAAAGAAAAAAATGCTGCCGTTGCAGGGAGAGAAGTAGGAGAAAAAAAAATATCATATCAAGTTCACTTGAACACTTAGGGATTTTATTTTTATCTTCTATTTGCCTTCCTGAGAATGAAATTTTTTAAAGTTGCAAAAGTTCAGTCTGGGATGGAAAAATTCAAATGAAGGACGGATTGGAAGAGATTTTTTAGCAAACCGGAGGCTCAAGTTATTTAAATATTAATTCTTCCCCAAAGTGAGAATTTAAGAGATAGCCCCATCTGTCTGAACTTCCTTTGATAAAACCGAGGAAGAGATTTCAGGCATTTTCCCCACCCCTATCTAACATCTTTTACAGACTTCACCTCGCACTTCCCGATATTTTAACCCCTCGGGGGCCTATTTGAGTTTTAAGTTTAAAAAAAAAAAAAAAAAAACCCGCACAAGACTTGTGATAGAATCCAATTTCCCTTCTAGCATGATAATTTCCCCAAGGTATCAATCAGGCGCCGCGACGGAGGCAGCTTCTGGCAGGGTCAGTGATGAAGACTGACGTGCTATCAGCGTGAGGGAGATCTTTCGGGCCCCAGCCCGAGCCTTGATCCCTTAATGTGCCTGTCTCGTCCGATAGTGCCAGTCAAGGGTTCAATTGTCAAATTTAATTGCCGAAAGGTGTGGGGAGAAGTTGAGTAAAATAAGAAAAAGCTGTTTCCCTCCTTCTTCGGAAATCTGGCGCGGAGTTCGGCAGCAGCTCCGGGCAGAGGGGCAACAGGGTAGCAGACAGGTGATGGGCTCGTTAAGCCCCGCCTCCCCTCCCCTCCCCCCCTCCCCATTTCCTTCTAATTTTTTCCCCCCCGGAAGAAGAAAACCATCAAACATCTGAAATGAATTTTCGGTTACAATTCTTGACGTTGACACAACGAGGAGACCAGTAGTGCTTGACCATCGCGACCTCCAAATGAGGTTTTATGAAAATTCTTTAAAAATCTACAAGTCTCAATGTTTCTTTTGTATTTACTGAACAACTGGGGAGCCCTCCTGTGGCTAATTTAACACCTGTATATTCCCAGAGACATTAATTGTAACTCAGCAGCCCACATATTATCCTTAACCAACAAAGGGGACGACAATAAACCCAGAGAATGAAAATGATTCACAATTTATCTTTTAAATCCTTCCTATTATTCCACCCAAGTTGAATGGCTCATTAGGTTTTAGTTTTATTCCTCCAGACCTCAAAATATACTTTAAAATATGTTATTAAAGAAAACCATCTCTTTTCATAGAGAGCCTTCTCCAGTGGATTAAACATAATACTCTGAGTCTAGACTTGAGAGTTCTGTTCCCAAATCCTCTTCTGACTTGCTGGGTGGCCTTAGGCAAGTTACTTAACAGAAAATCCGCTTTTTTTCCTCAGACCTGGAGAGCTTTTATGTGCACTTAAACTCCCCTAGAAGCCAGCAGGAGCCGGGAATGACACTTATGGGCAAAGTTGTGATGATTTTTTAAGTCATTTTAAACAGCACAGACGTAACATGCTATATCTACTAATGAACCCTCTGAGAAATAAGCTCCTCTATAAGGGAACTGGTCAGATGAAAAATAAATTCAACCAGCGTTTGTTAAGAATGTGTGCAACATGGGCTGATGGGGATGTCATTGGGGTTGAAGACACTAACGGATAACTCTAGCCCAACTATCAATAATATGCAATTAGGTCTTGATCAATGATACATGTAAAACCCAATGGAATTGTTCGTCAGCTAAGGGGGGATAAAGGGATTTGGGGGAGAGGGAAAGAACATGAAATATGTAACTATGGGAAAATATTCAAAATAAAAATAATAAAATAATATAAATGAATGAATGAATGAATGAAAGAATGTGTGCAAGGCTTACACTAAGCAGAGGAACACAGAGACAAAAAGGAGACATCCCCTGCCCTCAAGGAATTTACATCCTACTGAGGTAGGGCAATATATACACAAAGCAAATTCAAATGTTGTGAGAGGCTCCTACTTATGGAGGATTGTCCCCTACAATTTCCAATTCTTTGCCATAAGATTTATTCAAACAAAGAAGATGAGGTTATAGAGTCAGACACGATTGAACAACAAATTATTATTATTCCACCAGGCTGCCTCTGATTCACATCTCCTATTAGAACTAGAAAAGATCTGATACCAATTATTTATATAAACTCACACTCTTAAGAATGAATGGATTTCACAAGATTATACATTTAGACCTGGAAGGGAGAGGGCAGTTCAGCTCTTTACTTTCCAAAGATGAGGCGCTAAGGACTGGGGAAGTTAAATGATGAGCCCTCAGGTCACCCCCAAGTAGCAAATAGCAGAGCCAGGATTTGGAACTCCTCCAAATCCACTGTTCTTTGAATTGTCCTATACTTCCCCCTGTGAATGGATCATCTCACCAAGGAATTCGGTTTAAAACGTTTTTTTTTTTTTTTTTATTTCTAATACTCTCACTGCTGTAGTTGTACAGTGGAAGTGAACCTGGAGTCTCGAAGGCTATTTTTCTCTAGTCCAGGCTTTGTTTGGCAGGTCCTACTCAGCTGAAAGAGCGTCTAGGGGGCACCATGGTGCATAGAGTACCATGCCTAAAGTCAGGAAGCATTTTCCCCAGAGTTCAAATCTGGCCTCGGATGCTTATTAGCTTGGTGTCCCTGGGCAAGTCACTTAACCCTGTTTATCTCAGTTTCCTCATCTGTAAAATGTACTGGAGAAGGAAATGGCAAACTATTCTAGTACGTTAGCCAAGAAAACCACAAATGGGGTCATAAGGAGTCAGAATAGGACTTAAACAATTTAGCACACTAAGCTGGAAAGGTTTTTAAGTATGGCTCCCATTCATGGACCAGACTAGCTAATGTCAGAGAGATTGTATCACCAGATAGATGGCAGGATGATGAATTTTTCAACCACATCAGCTCTAAGGCTAACCATCAAATTTTAGATATGATGATGATGATGATGATAATTAATATTTACACAGTCCTTTAAAGTTTGCAAGGTATTTTACAAACACTACCTCATTTTATTCTCACATCTCTAGGAGGCAGGTGTTATACTCATTTTAAAGATAAGGAAAATGAGGCAGACAGAGGTAAAATGAGGCACTTATGGTCATACAGCTAGTAAATATCTAAAGCAGGGTTTGAACTCATATTTTCCTTATTCCAAGTCCAAATAAATATGTGTCCATGGAAAGATACCAATACCAATGAATTTATAGATTCTTGAAGTATTAAAGTGAAAGACAGTCAATAAATATTTATTAAGTGCCTGTGTGTGTTTCTTAATTATCGAATGAAACATTCTATCATGTTTCTCTTTTAGTTAGCCTTTAACGCTGTGTTATCAAAATCCCATGTGTAATTTCTTACCCTAAAATTATTTCATTTTTTATTATATATTCTTCAAGATGACATGTAGATACAATTTTTAATAATCATTTTCTAACATTTTCTGATCCATGTTCTCTCCCTCCCTAAAAGCAGTTAATATGATATAGATTATTCATATTTCCATGTTCATCATGTTATGAAAGAAGATGCATATTGCTCATATAAGAAAAAAATCTCATGAAGGAAATAAGGTGAAAGATGGTGGCTTCAATCCACATTCAGACTATCTGTTCCTTCTTTGGTGGTGGATAGAACTTTTTCTGTCATGAGTCCCTTGCATTGCTATGACTCTCCTGATCTGCTCACTTCGCTGTACATTGCTTCATATATCTTTTTGGGTTTTTTGGGATCCGTCTTATTTGTCATTTCTTATGGTTCAATAGTATTTCATTACAATCATATACTACAACTTGTTCAGCCATTTCCCAATTGATGGATATTTCTTCAGTTTCCAGTTCTTTGCCACCACACACACATACACACACACACACACACACACACAAAGCAGCAATAGATATTTTTGTACAAGTAAGTCCATTTCCCTTATCTTTGATCTCTTTGAGGTACAGACCTAGGAGTAGTTAGAATTTATCCATAACTTAAAGAGCATGCAGAGGTAGCTAAGTGGCTCATTAGATAGATCACTAGATCTGGAGTCAAAAGGATCTGGGTACAAATATGGCTTTGGACACTCATTAGTTGTATAACTCTGGGCAAGTCATTTAACCTCTGTTTGCCTTAATCCACTAAAGAAGGAAATGGCAAACTGCTCCAGTATCTTTGCCAAGAAAACTCCAAATGGAGTCATGAAGAGTCAGGCAAGAATGAACAACAAAAACAGCATCATCCATAGGGTGGTTTTGTCAGGGTCATCCCATGGAGCTTCTGCCAAAGAAATTCTGACATCCTTTAGGAACTTGTGGGGCTCAGCACTGAAAAGCTTGGGGCTTTGAGAATTGGAAACTGAAGGGATAGGGATATACCTCAACTGAAACATTATATGCAGGAACTGAAATATTGTAGGATGATCAAATGTGAAAGACTTTGCTACCAATAGCAATACAATGATCCAGGACGATTCTGAGGGATTTATGAAAAGGATGCTATCCACATTGAGAGAAAGAACTGTGGGAGTCAGAATGCAGATGAAAGCATTTGATTTTTCAATTGTTTATTTGGATTTATGTTTTGGGGTTTTGGTTTTTTTTAATAGATTATTTACTTACAAAAATGAATAATGTGAAAATGTTCTGCATGATAATTCATGTATAATCCAGATTGAATTGCTTGCCAGCCCTCAGAGGGGAGAGGAAAGAAGAAAGGGAGACAATTTGGATCATATAATTTGGAAAACTTACATGAAAATTTTTTATATGTAATTGGTAAAAAAATGTTTAATTTAAAAAACTAAGATAAGAAGAAAGAAAAGCTTGGGGCTTTGAGATGAGAAAGTAAGCACCATATTGTCAACTAAACAAGAAGAACCACTGACTCAATGGACTTTATAAAGGTGTGACACCATTTTTAGTTCTTTCCTTCAAAATTGCTAGTCTTTCCTCAGAGGGGTGGGGGCAAGGTGGGCACTTTTTATCCATAGGAACAGATAAAGTACACATACAGGCTTAAATAAGCCAAAGTCTGATCCTTGAGCTTCCTGCTGCTTCTGTTTTCTTTCTTTCCTCTTGGAAGTAACGGAAAAGTGGTGCTGAGATAGACATGTCCAGCTTTGGAGGTTGAGAGATCCTCAGTCCTCATTGCAGAGAGGGAGTACTGGCTGGATGAGCCCAATCTTGTGCCTTGATTTCCAGAAGCCATGGACCTAGAGGAAATTATTTGAACAGAACTGAGGTGAAATGTCAAATATGTATTCATCAATCTTACCAAATACTTTATGTTTCACTGGTTTTAAGTCTCAACCTCCTTTCACGTTATATCCTGTTTTTAAGTCTCTGGTCGGTGCACCCCTGTGGAACTCTGTTTTAAGCAAAATCAGACACTTACTGGCTGTTTTAAGCAAAATCAGACACTTACTTGACCTTAGGCAAATACCTTCTCCAAGAGCCTCAGTTTCCTCACTTGTAACATGGTGCTAATTGAACTTGTATTCCTTCTTCCCCTGGGGCATAGTGAAGAAAGCACATTATGAACCTTAAATATGCTTTAGAAATCGAAACACTGATTATGATGTAGTCTGGCTCTATCATCTTACAGGTGGAAAGACTTAGACCCAGAGAGGTTAACCGATTTGTCCTGAGGTCGCACAGCTAGTTAGTGACTGAGCTAGGATTAGAATGTACCAGTTTCCTGAAATGGAAAGCAATTGAGAGATCTTTCCATTACGCCATGGTGCCTGGGGTATTATTTCTCTCTGGTAATGAAGCTGAGAGGAGTGACATCATTAGAACACAACCTACTTATTAATAGGATTATTACTTTCCTCCAACCCCTTCTTCTCCCCTTTTTTTCCATCTGAGGGCTCCCCTGCTCCTCCCCCACCACTACCCTGTGGGTCTAGAATATGTCTAGGTCCCAAAGGGCCTCAAATGTGTCTCAATAAATATAGAAATCTACTGTTAATTGATGCATCCATCCCTCAAAGGCCTTCCCTGTATTCTTGGGTGGAGGAAGACATGTCTTTTTTCTGGTGGACCTCCGGGCATTAGTTGAGTCAACGCCATACGTGCCAGGACAGGCTTTGTCTGCCTTTGACTTCCTTTGCCACTTGCTCCATTTTTATTCATGGTGCCACGGGAGCATAAATTGAGAGCCAGAAGGGAGCTTAGAGGTCATCGGGCCCCATTCCCTCTTCACAGATGAGGAAACTCAGACGTTAGTTGACTTGTTCAAAGTCACACAGACAGCTAGGTGGCACAGTGGATAGAATGCCAAGTCTAGAGTGAGGAAGACTCCTCTTCCTGAGTTCAAATCTGGCCTTGGACACATACTAGTTGTGTGACCCTGGGCAAGTCATTAACCCTATTTGCCTCAGCTTCCTCATCTGGCAAATGAGCTGGAGAAGGAAATGGCAAATCCTTCTATTATCTTTGCCAAATGGGGTCACGAAGAGTCAATAAAACAACAACAAATGACAGTAAATTGTGACTGAAACAACTCAACCATAACAAGAACTAAAGTCACATAAATAATGAGGGGTAGGACAAGGACTCCGAGTTAGGGCTCTTTCCACAGTATTGTGCTATCCTAAGACTCTAGCCAGCACCCCTTGTGTGACCATTTTAACTCCAGGGAATTTAGCGTATTATTCACTCTGGAAAATTGGAAATGCCTTCTGCAGTCTTTAGTAAGCCCTTTGACCCAAAAGAGACGTCATAATGGAATCAGCTTTACTAATATTTGGCATTAATCCCATGAAAGGTCAACAGAAAGATGCCAAATACTATGACACCACTTCCAAGCTCAGAAAACCAAGGTACAGAGTAAGTGATTTGTCCCATAAATCCTGGTTCGAAGCAAATGTCCCGTATATTTTCAATGACTCAGTACCATGCAAGGTTGCTGCTGCTTAGTTGTTGTTCAGTCATGTCTGACTCTTCGTGACGCCGTTTGGAATTTTCTTGACAAAGATTCTAACATGGTTTGCCATTTCCTTCTCCAGCTCATTTTACAGATGAGGAAACTGAGGCAAACAGGGTGAAGTGACTTGCCCAGGGTGACCCAGTTAGTAAGTGTCTGAGACCAGATTTGAAGGCAGGAAGATGAGATTTCCTGACTTCAGACCACTAAGCTACCCCACCATGCAATGAATTAGTCACATAAGTAAAGCTCCTGATTCATTTGCTTTTTTGGGGGTTACATATCTGGGCCCTGATAGATAAATATGCAGGTAGTAAAATAAATAAAACCCAAGCTTTACTCCCCAGCCATATTACCATTAGGTACCTCACAGATGAGTCAGAAACTATGCCCTGAAGAAATTAACTTTTCAACTCTGGAACTCTTGCCTTGGGATCCTCCACTTACCCTCCCCCTCACTCTGCTTCCGTTCCCAACAGTTATCTAGTGAATACCTCAAGTGGTCCCCAATATCTAGACCAGTGGCTCCCAAACTTTTTTCGGTCTACTGCCCCCTTTCCAGAAAAAATATTACTTAGCCCCCTGGAAATTAATTTTTAAAATTTTAATAGCAATTAATAGGAAAGATAAACGTACCTGTGGCCATCACCACTCCCTGGATCGCTACAGCACCCACCAGGGGGCAGTGGCGCCCACTTTGGGAATCACTGCTCTAGACAGACTCCAGATGTGCCTCACTTGACTCCCCAATCATTTTCTCTCCAGTCACCGCGCTCATGACAATGTGAGAACCCTCCATGTCCTGCCCTCTGGGGAGAGATGGAGGCACCAGCTAGGGAAGTGAATAGAACGCTAGACCTAGAGTCAGGAAGACCTGATTTCCAACCTCAGATACTTGCTACCTGTGTGAACTTGGGCAAGTTACCAAGCAGCTGTTTGCCTCAGTTTCCCCAATTGTAAAATGGGGATAATAATGATATTTATCTTGAAGGTTGTTGTAAGGATTGAATGAGATAATGTTTGTAAAGTATATAACACAGTTCCTGGCATGTAGTAGGCATGAGACAAATGAATATTTCCTTCTTCTCTTCTCCTTCTCTTTCCCTCACCACCACAAATTATGATTCCAGAACCATAATCAAATCAATGCTACCATTGCTACTGTAAAGGGAGTGTCAATATCTCTCTTCTAGCTCCACTTACCATCTCATTACTTGCCAAACCCAAATAACCCCATCACCACTTCCTTATATTTATTGTCTCCTTCCTTACAATGTGGGCAGCTAGGTGGCCCAGTGGAAAGAGGGCCTGCCTGGTCTGGAGTCAAGACGACTCTTCTTCATGAGTTTGAATCTGGACTAGCTATGTGACACTGGGTAAGTCAATTAACCTTGTTTGCCTCAGTTTCCTCATCTATAAAATGAGCTGGAAAAGGAAATGGCAAATCGCTCCAGTATCATTGCCAAGAAAACCCCAAACAGGGTCATAAAGAGTCAGATATGATTAAAATGACTCAAACAACCATTACAATATAAGCTCCCTAAGGAAGCAACCGCCTTTGCTTTTTTTTTTTTTATTTGTATCCCCAGCATTTAGCATAGTACTTAGTGGATAATGAGCACTAACATGCTTTTTTATGCATGCATTCATTTGTTCCATTTTTTACTCTACATAACATTATTTGATATAGGTAATTTGGATGTTTGCAAGACTATAACAAGTTAGTAGCAAGAACTTCCTTTAACCTTCTAATCGTTTGAATTCTATCCCATCATCTTGATTCATAAATAAGATTTAATGAGACTGGTATAATACTTTAAAAGTAATTATAGTTGTACTCCCCAAATAGAAATTATAATAGCTCATATTTATAGCACATTACAGTTAACAAAGTACAATTTATGGATGTTACCTCATTTGATCCACATAACACCCTTATAGCGTAGAAAATTCAAGTATAATTATCCCCATTTTATAGACAATGAAACTAAGTCCCAAAAAGCTGAAGAGACCTGCCCAAGGTCATCTAGCTAATAAATTGTAGAGTTAAGTCGTCCACATACAGCTTCTATCTCCTGAGCTAGAACTCTTTCTATAACGAATATCGCCTCTCCAAAGAAGGATAATTAATAAACATAGGATTTGATTAGATCGTCAGGCTAAGTTCATGGAATTTTCCTTTAGAGATGACATTTGGAAAGTCTTTGAATATGTGTAGTTCCTAGTTATGGTTTAAGAGGTATGTAATCATTAATTATTTCTTTGTCATGCTCAATATGTTTTGATGGCATTCTGGGAACAATGGGCTTTGCCTCCTGTGGCTAATTTTCCATCTGTAAGTTTGGACAGCTGTTAACCTCAGACTTTGTGGCCTTATGGGAAAAGTTTTTATTTCATAATTCAAAGCCATTGAGTTTAAATCTTGTCAAAGTCAAACATTTCATTAAAATTTCTATTAACCTTTTCCCACCAGAGTGACTCTAAATTGATTAATTTTTATCCCATTTTGAAAACCTAAAAAAAGCAAATTCAGTCATAGAAGAAAATGTTTCTGGAAGGAGACAAGGAAGAAAGGAAGGAAGGAGGGGATGGGGGAGGGAGGGAGAAG
>NW_025386723.1:0-5386 GCF_016433145.1 Gracilinanus agilis
TAGTAGTAGTAGTAGTAGTAGTAGTAGTAGTAGTAGTAGTAGTAGTAATAGTGGTAGTGGTAGTATGGAAGTAGTGGTAGTGTTGGTGGTATAGTGGTAGTGGTGTAGTGGTGGTAGTGGTGGTGGTGGTGGTGGTGGTAGTGGTAGTATGGAAGTAGTAGTAGTGGTAATGGTATGGTGGTAGTGGTGTAGTGGTAGTAGTAGTATACTAGTAGAAGAGGAGGAGGAGCAATAGTAGTTGTTATTATTCTCTCTCAGAACTTAACACATTGCCTGGAACATAATAAGTTCTTAATAATTGCTTGTTGACTAATAAGAGAAATTGAATGCCTTCATCTGGTGTTTTCTGTCTGCAGATTTACATATAATATGGAAAAAACTTAGCAAATTGTAGAATTCTCACCTCTGCCTTCTGGTTTTCCTGATTTATTTCAAATTACAATTAACACCACATCTTCTATGGAAAACCTCTCTTGATCTTTCTTAATTTTAGCTCTTTCCCTCTGTGAATAATTTCCAAGTTATCCATTCAAAAGCTACCTTCTACATGGTTGTTTGCTTGCTGTCTCCCCCATTAGATGGCGAGCTCCTTGAAAGCAGGGGACTGTCTTTTTGCTTCCTATCTTCAGCATTTAGCAGAGTGCCTGGCATATAGTAGTTGTTTATTTAATAAATATTTATCTGACTGACTAAAGCACTGTTTAAATGAGAGATGTATTTAAGAAGAGATACAGCTAAGGTACAGGCAGTTGGCAGTAATAACAAACAGGGCAAAGTACCGATTATCATCCTGAAGGCTTAGGTGTACAGCTCTGATGGCTCGCTTCTCAAATATCAATAACAAAGTGCCTTTGACTGTTGTCAAGGAGGAATTACCCACACACTAAGGCACTTAGTCTCTCCTCTCTAGCTAATCAACACACTGCCCCATGGGTAAATATCTGTGGGCAAATAACACAGAAACATCCTTCACCTTCACCGTCATCCCTCTTTCCCTCTGATTGGTAATCTGCTCTTGGTAACCATCATTCCCTTGGGCAGTTCTCTGGGGCCCTCGTATTTCTCTGAAACCTTTAAGAGACAGAGAAATTTAAGTTGGCAAACTACAGAGTCCCCATCACACCTGCATCCTTGAGGGAGCTGTTACTTACAATCTGCCCTTTCTATTGCTTTGAGACCCAAAGAACTAAGAAAGGAGGAAGATAGACACTGCAAGCGTGAATTCCAGGCCTCTGATGAGGGAAGGAAGGTGGTATTGTGAGTTGGAACCAATATGCCAAGAAAAACTGCAGAGCAAATTTACCCAATTATACACAGTTTCTATTGGCAACTCTGTGTGAATGGGAGCAGTTCTATCTAGACAAGAAATAGTATCACCATATTATTCAAATAGAGCTAAACATTTGAAGAACACTCATCACCCAATTAAATTACCCCCATGGGAATGGCACATTGGTTCCAGACCAGAGAATTGCTGAAAAGCCATCTTATTCAACGTCAAAATATTTTGTTTCTTTAATGGAGATAACCAACTGAACAATTGTGGTATCTCCTTGGAAAAGTGGAATATTCTGATTTTTATATTATTTTTATAGTATCTTTCATCCAATAGAACCCAGTTTTTTTCCTCCCCAGTAGGAAGAAGGCATACAACTTCCTACATAAAGCCCATTCTGCCCCCCAAGCATTTTATGCTTCCTGAAATTATCACATATTTTTATATACACGTAATATTGTGCATGTTGTTTCCCTCAATAGAATATAAGATCGTTAGAGAAAATTGTGGTTGAATGAGTAGAGAGCCAGCATTATGTGGGAATTAAAATTAATATACAAATACTGCAAGTATTATATTGAATAATATTTATTTATAGTAACTTGAAGTAAGGGAAAAAAACAAGAATAAAAACTTGAATAAAGCCAGCTTTCCTAGCTGCTCAAACAGGGAAAAAAAGTGAGAGGTAGAGTTACACTCAACTACATACAAACAACATAAGCATGCAAAGAGGGAATGAAGGAGGAAAGGGATGCTGGGAGATGTAGTCCAAGAGTTCAAGATTTTGATTTTCCACTTATACATTTAACTCTTAGAAGACTTTTGTTTCTGACAAATACTGACCCTAGTGAAGTCACTCACAATACTCTAAGCGACTCTAAAATGCTAACCAACATTGATAGGAAATTTGCCTAGCTGAGATTTATCTATACACATCAGGTTACATACATACATATATATATATATATATATGTATATATATACACACACACATTTCTGTACTGTAGATAGATAGATATTATAATATCCTTGGTTTTAAGGTTTATTTCTATTTTGTTTTTGAATACCCATGGCCAAGACATTTAATAAAAGTTTTTTTGGTTCATTGATTGAGCACTAGAAAGCAAAAGATCTGCTCTTTGGATTCTCTTTTGCCCCTAACTACTTTGTGACCTTGGGCGTGTCAAAGCATCAATAGGATGGAAAACTATATTGTTTAAGACACATCCTTTCATAAGCAAATCTTGTGCCCTGACTTGAGGGTTCAATAAAGACTTATTCAAAATTTAGCATCTCTGGATAGCATGGAACCACTTTCAAGGCAATTCAAGTTCAATTGGGCAAGTATTTCTTAATGCTGTGCTGGGTGCTGGAGATACAAAAACTTAAATATTTCCTGCCCTCAAGGACCCTTCATTCTGGGAGTACTAATAGCTGTAAAGAAGAGCTCTGTCTTGACCATTGTATTTCATGTGCTCTGGATCCTAGAAGAAATGACAATTAAAATTACTGTCAATCATAAAATTGTTATAATCATTTGTTCCAGAGGTTGGTTTTATTAAATAGGTGGCAGGAGATAATGGAAAGAGCACTGAATTAGAAGACAGAAAATTCCAAGTTCTAGTTTCAACTCTGCTATTGACATGCAGTCTGACCTGGGAAAAGTCAATTCACCTCTGTGTGGTGAATTCCTCATCTGTAAAATTGACTGTATTAAAAAGAGTGGTAGCTTTGGAGTCAGAAGACCCAGTCAGCCACTTAACCTCTTTATGACCTCAGTTTCCTCATCTATAAATTAAGGGGGGAGGCTAGATGAAATGATTTTCAGTCCTTTCCTGCTCTGAATCTATTATCCTGTAAGTTCCCTTCTTTGGGACTCATTAATAAAATGAGAAAGTTAAAGTCAACAATCATTTATTAATCACGTACTATAAATATTTCCTGCTGTCAAAGAGCTCACATTCAAATGAAAGAGGCAACATTTAAATAACTATGTCCAAATAAGCAATATACAGGATATATTAGAGCTTATCAATAGAGGAGAAGCACTTGCATTAAGGGAAAGGAAGAAAGGCTTCCGGGAGAAGTTAGGATTTTAGTTGAGTCTGGAAAGAAGCCATAGTAGCAAGAAAGCAGAGATGAGGTGGCAAAATGCAAGACAGAGGGGATAGCTGAGTGACTTAGTGGAATGAGAGCCAGGCCTGGAAACAGGAGGTCCTGGGTTCAAATCTGGCCTCAGACACTTCATAGATATGTGACCCTGGGCAAGTCACTTAACTCCCATTGCCTATTCCTTACCACTCTTCTGCCTTAGAACCAATACTTATATTGATTCAAAAGCAGAAGGTTAATAATATGGAAAAAGATTTGGATCAATGTCACATGTAAAACCCAGTGTAATTGCTCATTGGCTACAGGACAGGGGTGGGAGTAGAAGAGGGAAAGAGCAGGAATCATATAACCATGGGAAAATATTCTAAATTAATTAAATAAATGAACTTAATTTTTAAAAAAAGAGAAGGTAAGGATTCTTTAAAATCTAATTAATTAATTAATTAGTGATATTTTTCCATGGTTACATGATTCGTGTTCTTGCCCTCCTTTCCTCCATCCCCCATCTCATAGGCAAACCTATTTCCATTTTATTAATATTTACAATAGAGTGAGTGTTTAGAGTCTACATCCATAATCATATTCCAATCGAACCATGTGATCAAGCATTTTCTTCTGGGTTTCTACTCTCAGTGTTCTTTCTCTGAATGTGGATGGTGTTCTTTCTTATAAGTCCCTCAGAAATGTCCTGGATCATTACATTTTCTAGTAGAGAATTCCATTATGTTTGATTGTGCCACAGTGTGTCCATCTCTGTGTACAATGTTCTCCTGGTTCTTCTCCTTTTGTTCTGCATCAATTCCTGGGGGTCATTCCAGCTCACGTGGAATTCCTCCAGTTCATTATTTCTTTGGCACAAGGATTTTTTTAAATGCAAGGCATGGGAAACATCTAGTGAAAATTCAGAGAGGTCAAAGATGTCCTCTATGAAGAATCAGAAGACCAGTTATTAAATCACAGAATACATGGATAAAGGAAAGTATAAGAAGAGTGGATGGATAAAATGAAGCCATGGTATAAAGAGTTTTAAGGCATAAACAATATTTTTCTCAAAATATTTGATCCTGAAAATAATAGAGAACCACTGGGGTTCATTGAAGGGAAAGGGGAAAGGCATTAGGAATATGCAATTTAGAGAACTCATCTTGACAGCTGAGCAGAGGCTGAACTGTAGTGAGGAGAAACTTGAGAAAGGTAGATGAACCAGGAGAGTATTGTAGTAGTCTACTCACTAGCCAAAGAGACCTTGTACCCAGGTAGAAGCAATCAGAAAGAAGAAGGGATGCACATGAGATATTACGAAGATAGATTTGACTTTGATGGGACTTGGCAACTGATTATATAGGAAGGGTAAGATAGACTGAGAACTAGAAGATACAACCTATATTGTGAGTCTAGGGAAATGGAGGGATGGTGGTAGTCTTAGGAGTAAAAAGGAAACTTAAAAGGAGGGAAAATTTAGGTAGAAAAATGATAAATTAGATTTTGGACATATTGACTTCAAGATTTCTATAGGATATATAGGTTGAAATATAGAGTGGACTGTTAGATATATGAGCCTGGAGATCATGAGAGACTGTGATAGCTGTGATAATTGCATCCTTGAGAACTCATTAAATAACTAAGTGAAATAATATAAAAAGAAGAGCCAAAGACAGTGAACAGAAGCTTGGAGGGCACCAACAGTTATCAAATGTTCTGTGGATGAAGACATAGCAAAGGATAATACAGAAAGAATCAAATAAGTAGAAGAAAATCAAGAAAGGGGAATGTCATGGAAGCCTAGAATGACCATAATATAGAGAAAGAGAGATTGATTGACAGCATCAAAGGCTTTAGAGAGGTCATGCAAGATGAGGTTTGAGAAAAGGCTATTTGATTTGGCAGTTCAAAGATCATTAGTATCTTTAGAAAGAGCAATTTCAGTTGAATGATGAATAAAGTTGGAAGCCTGACCATAGAGCAAGAGAGAGAGAGAGAGAGAGAGAGAGAGAGAGA
>NW_025386724.1:0-8689 GCF_016433145.1 Gracilinanus agilis
AAACCATTAATTAAGACAGTTAGATTTCTCTTTGGATTGGATATTTCCTGTCATCATCATTATTTCTATTATTATTATCATTATTATTATTATATCAAATAATGGCCCTAGAATAGATTCGGGTTTGGAACTTGTACTCACAAATTTCCAAGGCTTCCTAAGGTCAAATGGACAGTTTTAATCCCATCCTGCCTGAGCAAACTCAGCAAGTGAAGAATCCCTATGATCAAATGCATTTTCCAAGCAGGTAAGACATTTATTCTAAATAGAAAAAGCTCTCTTTGCAGAGTTTATTTGGAACTGTGATGCAAAGGCTCAGGGTCATAATTTATCCACTAGGCATCCTACTGTGTTTTATTGCTTAGAATGAGATCAGCCCCAACAATCACCCATTACCTTCCATCCTTGGGGTTGTCTCTTCAGGGGGTTTTCAAAGACATCAGAGGAAAGAAGGAAGACAAGGTTCAATACTGGTGCTTTTCACTGAAAGCAAGAAGGTTCATTTATTCAGCACATGATATTTAGTAGTTTCTTGAACCAGTTCCCAATGAAAATCTGATCAATATGTCTTTCTCTAAATATGGTCAAGTACAGAGTCATGAGACTTGGGTTTGAGTTCCTTATTTGCATATTGTATAACCTTAGGTAAATCACTTCCATTTTTCCCTATGGCTTTCACTTTCCTCATTTCTAAAATGAAGATAATAATCCCTCATTGAATAATTGTAAGTACTATGATAATGTTGGAAATAATAGTGATAGTGATAGTGGTGGGAGATGATAGCCATAGTAAGCACTTTTTATGGCAATGGTGGTTTCTGTGGGAGCAAAAAAATGGAAACGAAGTAGGTGACCATCAGTTGGGAAATGACTGACTAATTTGCGGTATAAATATAATAATTGGATTATAGAATTGGATCCATAATGATTCCATATAAATTAACATAAAAAATCGAGTTCAGAGAACCAAGAGAAATAACTACAATGAAAAGAGCATCAGAAAAAGCTAAATCATAAGTAATTTTAAGGATAAAACTAGGCCTTGCAGACAAATTATATAGATGTCTCCCTCCATTCAGTGGAAGAGAGATGCTAAGGATTCTCTGCTAAGGAGAATGACCATTGCTTCAGAAATGGCAGAATAAAAATGGCTAAGGAAGTGATATCAAAGATAAGTAAAGTAATTGAAAGAAAGCACTTACCTGTCCTTGATGAATTCAAGTCTCTTGATATGAATGAACTAAAAGACCTAGCCATTGTGATTGATAAGCCACTGTCAGGGATTTTTGAAAAATCATATAAAATGAGAGAGGTGTCACAAAGATGGAGAAGGACAAGTATCTTGATTTTCAAGAAAGGCAAGAGCTTGGACTATTGACTTCAATTCCTGGAAAATTCTAGAATGGATCTTTAAAGAAATGATTAGGAAACATCTAGGAAGGAAAATGGTGATTACAATTGGATTGAGAAAGCTAGATTTAGAATTGTCTGTAGTACTGCCATCAGCCAGTAACTCTATGCTCTGCTCTTGGAAAGTCAAGCCTCTCTCAACATTCTGTTTGGCTGGCTCTCTAACCTTATCTTGGTTTTTTATGTCTAAAGCAAGAGAATAGTGTAGGACATTGGGACTTGACTCCTTTAGGGTTACAAATGATATTCCTTCCTGAATACATTGTAAAGCCCTGTTTCTTTGTTCTTTATCCAAGGTAATTTGTTGTTTTAAATTTGGAATAAAGAGAGGAGTTTGAGATTTTTATGACTCTAACCAAGATTGCAAAGCTTCTAGAGACCAGCTATTGCAAATTCCTGGACAGTCCCTTTGCTTCACATCCCAGCCTTTCGTGGTGGAATGTGAAAGCAGACCCCTTTTATAGTCATCTTCAACTGTCCCATAAATCTCTTTGTGCATTTGCATTATGTCTATCCATTCTTGGTCTTCTGCCACAGAAATATCATTGTCTTCTGTGCAGCTTGCTACAGACATATGCTCTCCCTTGCCCAGTCTTTGAGAAACATCCACTAGTCCTAGATTTGAGATATACACGTCATTGTCATGGTAGTCAGTCAGTTTAGACCCTGAAGTCTCGATTCATAAAGTCTTTGAGATTACACCTTGGGCTATGTATCTTTCCATTTGATCTAAAGATGGAGACTGGCTATATTTTTTGCAAGCGTGGTTGCAACACAATTCAATATGTTTGGTACCCTCAACCCTTCCAGATTTGCTGGACCGCCTGGAATTATAAAAGGTCCTTTTGTTGTTCCTATCCCTTTGGCTAAAGGTGTTGTTATCTCTGCCAAAGTCAATCTGTTGTTTGTATCTACATGCACGGACCATATGACCTACACAGCCACACAGGTAGCACCTGCACGAAGAGTTTTGGGACTTGTTAATGCTAGCAGGCTGCCAGGATTGACTACACCCCCTGCTGGCTTGGAGGGTTAAGTTTTTTTCTCCTCAATTTCCTTTTCTTTCTTTGCCTGCTTCAGTTGCCTTTTCAGGTCAGCTATGACAGAGTCCTTATCTGAATCATTTTGCCTAGCTGTCCTAATTTCCTTTAGTTTGGAGTCATGGATGTAGGACACGTGTTGCCTTATGTCTTCCAGAGGCAATGACTCCCACTCAGGACAGTCCTGCCTGAAGTATGTTTGAACTGGCAGTGAAGCACCCTTCACAAACTGCCTCCTGATGTGGCCAATTGTCTCTGGGGCATGCACATCTCTTAAACCTAGGATAGTTTCGGCCGCTTCCATTACCCTATCTAGAAAACTGCTAGGGTGTTCTTCTTCCCCTTGCCTGAGCCTCTCGAAGTTTTGCCATGAATCAGGACACTTTGCATGGAGAAAAATTGCCTCCAGCAAGTCCGTTCTGCATTGAACCAAGTATCTCATGTTGGCATGAGGCATCAGCTCTAATGGTGCACCATTGGCCACGCAGTAAGATTTGGGTTCGTGCGTGTCTCTGTTAGGAATTTCTCCTTTTCTGAGGGTGAAAAAAATTCCCCCAAAAGAAATTCCACATCATAGAAGTTGGGATTGAACAAAGTGAAGACCCTTTTTATTTCTTTTATTAGCTTGAAAGGCAACGTGTAGAATTTTGGAAAACGTCATCTGAGCACCTCCAAGTCGTTTGGGGTGAAAGCCTTGTAAGAATTTACATGCACAATACCCTCCCTAGGTTGTAGGATAGTCCTATCGACTGTAAGGAGAACAGAAATAGTGGTTTCCGTGCCTGGAGTCTTATTTTGAGTTTGGGTGTCATTATCAGATTGAGTTTCCTTAGTTTGACTAGCCTTACCTAAATACTTTGTCTCCACAATCTCTAGTTGGAGAATTGTGTGAGCATCAAGTTCCTTTCCTTCCCTTATCTGTTTTATCCCCTGGAACAACAACTTCATTTGTTCCAGGAGTTCCTGGGAAACTGAGTCAGGTTTAGTATTGGAAGCAAAACTAAAAATCAGCCATAGATGGGAGATTACTTTCCTTAGGATATCAGACTCTGGAAAACCACAAAAATTAGTGCCATAGCTGTTGGAATGAAACAAATGAATTCTGCTAGTGTGATTGCACACCACTTATAATCGTCGTATAGTTCAAGGACTTGATGGATAAATTGTGGGACCTTTTTAAACCGAAAACAATGACTCCCTGCATCAATGACCACAGGAGCAGAGAGAAACTGGTGACAATAAACACCATCCTAGCCAGAGCCATTTCGAATTGTTATTAATCTATGTAGGTCTTTAACCTAACTGTCCTCGCCAAATGTTATGCAAGTGGTAAAGTCACTACTAGGGACCTTGGAGCCAGTAACTAGTCTAGCAGGAGATTGGGGTTGGATGTTATCAAGGTTGAGCAACCTCACCTGGGAATGAACTTGGTATAGGTATAAATGGAAGCTTAAATGCCCAGTGAATCTTCACTGCTAGCTGTTAGGCTCCTTTAAGATGTCTGGTGGACAGCCCTTTCCTACTGAGGTAACTGCCTCTTATTGGGTGATGGCAGAGGAGCAGGAAGTCGGGACTTGAACTTCCTGCCTAGCAATTGGGGTTAGGTACAACCTCAACTGAATCTCAAACTGCTCAGTATTCTCTCCTCTTCCCTAATCTCCTTAGCCTTGGTGGTACAGGAATAATCACAAGATTCTCTGATTAAAGGCTAAGGGATTTATTGAAACTGGGGAAGAAATAGCCAAAGTAAGAGGGCTTAGGTGTTACTAATCTGTTGCTATGGTCAGCTGACTGTTGCTGGCTAAGGTCCTAAGAAAGTCTTGGCTAGCTGCCCTCAGCCAGAGCTAAACAGTCTCTGATTAGTAATTAATTTGATCCTGTAGCTAATCAGTTGAAAAGGAAATAGATGTAGTTGGGTTGCTCTTAAGGAAGGTCCTAAGATCTAGGCTATCCTATTTTCCTACCCATGATTCCACCACCCTTCACCAACCTTCACCACCCGAGGACTCAGGGGGAAGGTCAGGTGTAAGTAGGTGATCAGGGTGAAGTCAAGGGAAAAACAGAACCCAGGCTTGGGTTTGCAGAGGCTTTTATAGTCTCAGCCCAACTGACAGTTGCCACTTGCCCCATGGCACATGCCATCCTCAAGATTCCATACAGGGTAACTGACAGCTTAGCCTAGGCTAATATTGCAATGCAAAAACCCTACATTACACAATTAACCAATATGTGTTAAAAAAAAATAGGTCATATCAGACTCACATCATTTCTTTTCTTTTTATTTCTTCTTTTCTTTTTCCAAGTTTAGTAAACTAATAAATTAGAGAAGAGGTATAAACAATTTACCTTTATTTTAGCATAGCTTTAGAGAAAGTATTTCATATTATGTTTGCAGATAAGATGGGGAAATGTGGACTAGATGATAATTTCATTACATTTATTCAGAACTTTTTGGATGGTTGGATTAGGAGAATGGTTATTAATGGTTCCTTATCAATATGACAAGAGGTCTCTAGTAGAGTATCCCAAGGATCTGTGCTTAGTCCTGTGGTATCTAATATTTTTTCAACAGTGATTTTGATAAAGATATAGATGATATCTTCATCATTTTTGCAGATGACAAACAACTGAAAGGGATAGATAACACAATGAATGAGGGAGTCAGGAAGTGAAAAGACCTTGCTAGACTAGAGGATTGGGATGAAATTAATAAGATGAAATTCAGTAGAGATAAATGAAAAGGCTTGTAATTGGGTACAAAAAATCAACCTCACAAGTACAAGATGAAGGGTGTGAAAAAAAAATAGAAAGTAAATGTCCTGAAGGGACCTAAGGGCTTTGGGGAACTATAAACTTAATGAATCAGTAGAATAATGAAGCAACCAAAAAGCCTACTGAGATCTTGGATTGCATAGTTTCTAGGAACAAGGAGGTAACAGTCCCACTGTATTGTACTCTCATCAGACCTCATCTAGAATGTAGTGTTCAGTTCTGGACATGGCATTTAGGAGGAATATTGAAAAGCTGGAGAGTGCCAAGAGTGAAGCAACCTGGACAGAGAAAAGTCTTGAGTCCATGAAATAAAAGAATCATTTGAAGGAGCTGGAAATGTTTAGCCAAGAGAAAAGAAGACTTAAAGGTAACATGGTAGTCATCTTCAAGTAAATAATTTCTATCTTGAAGGGGAAGGATTAAGTATTTTTTGTTTGGCCCCAGAGGAAAGAATCAGGAATACATAAAAGTTTCAAAAGAAACACATTCAAGCTTGATGTCAGGAAAAAAACATGTTCTAGCACTTAGGGCCATGCAAAAGTAAAATGGATTACCTTAAGAGGTCATGGTTTTCTAAATCTAGCCTCAGACACTTCTTAGTTATGTGACCCTGGGCAAATTACTTAACTCCTAATTGCATAGTGCTTACTGCTTTTCCATCTTGGAGCTGATACTTAATATTGATTCTAAGAAGGTACAGGTAGAAAAAATAGGTAGTAATTTTTTCTCCTTGGACATTGTCAAGAGAAGACTAGATGATCATTTGTCAATATAACAGGTATTGCTCTTCTTATAAGAGGTGGAATTGGTAGGACTTTCACCAGTAGACTATAAGCTCATAAAGGACATGGACTGTCTGTTTTATTTGTATTTCTGTCTTCAGCACACAGAGTAGGAGCTTAATAAATGTTTATTGGCTGACTGCGTGACAAGATGGCCACTGAGCATCCTTCTAACTCTCTGTTTCTGTGACTGTGTGATTCTGACAGAAAAAGTTGCTGGGCTGTCCAGTTTGCTTTACTGTTTTTCTTTGTTAGGAGGGAGGAGTCTTTCGGGTTTGGGGAGGGATGCCAGTCTATTTAGAAAAGAATGTGATTTAAAAATTTAAAAATATCAAAATGAAACTTATTTTTAAAATAAAAAGTTTAAAAATATAAATACAAAGAAATAGATAGGGCCTTCCTCCATCTAAGCCCATAGAAAATAAAACAACAGAGTAGATCCAACCATGGACATTATCTATGATTAACCGATAAAATTTGAAATCTGTAACTAGCAAATCTTACTCTAGAGCCATCAGCGAATATGATATACATGAACAACAGCACTAGGCTTGGAGTCAGAAAACCTGAGTTCTGATCCCAAATTCTTCACTTACTAATTGTTTCATGTTGGGCAACGACTTTCCTTTCTTTGGGTCTTGCTTTCTTCATCTTCTGAAATGAGAAAATTAGATTAAAGGACCTCTGTGGGTTGTAACATTCTGTGTCCTATGTGGTAAAATCATTCTCACTTCTAACATTCTTTGATTTACTTAATTTAAAAACAAAATAAAACATGTTGGGGCAGCTGGTTGGCTCAGTGGATTAAGGATTAGACACAGGAAGTCCTGGGTTCAAAGCTGACCTTAGATACTTTCCAACTGTGTGACCCCGAGCAAGTCACCTAATTCCTGTTGCTCAGCCTTTATCACTCTTCTGCCTTGGAATCAAACCCCAGTATTGATTCTAAGAGGAAAGGTAAGGGTTTTGTTTGTTTGTTTGTTTGTTTGTTTTTTAATGGGATAAGTGCCTTCTATATTATGTGCAAGGCAAAAATGAAAACAGACCCAATACTATCCAGCGATAGCAGGTCCCAAATAACTCTAGAATTCTTTGTTCTGTATTTTAAGGATCTCTCCAGTTTTAACTGTCTACTGTAACTCTCTGAGTCTGTCCTTCCAGCCAGAAGTGATCTGCCTCTCCTCCAATCTCTTTATATTACTTTATACATTTCTAATATCCACTTCATATCTTACCTCATGTTCAATTCATTTATGTTTCTCTCATCTACCCTTTTAGGTCCATTTCTTTTTTTTCTCCAACTTTTCTTGCTTTTGTTAACTTTTGGTGAGGTGCAGATAACATGTGATTTCTTTTTGATTCAAAAAATATTTCTAAGACCCTCACGAGCTATGAAGCTTCATGTTAAGGCCTGAGAGTACAGAGGTTTTTTTGGGGGAAATTACTATTCACTTAATTTTTTTAATGTATAACACAATATAATGTGTAACATAAAAATATAATACATATAATTTGTTATAAATATGTAATGAATTATAATTATCCAAGAGAAATAAATTCTCACATCAGCTATGCCCAAAACTCTGTCACATTCTTTTTCCCCCTCTCTCCCATTCCTTCCACCTCCCCAAGAAGGCACATAATATGATACAGGTTGTACATAAATTATCATATAATCCATAGTTCCTTGTTTATCATGTTGTGATAGGAGATACATATTGCTTACAGTAGAGAAAAATTCATGGAGGAAAGAAAGTGAAATAAAGCTTTTTTGGCTCATTTCTGAGCTTTGTATGAATAGGTCTTTGGGTAGAGTGCACATTCTATAAATATTTGCTGAATGGATGGATGAATGGATGGATAGATGGATGAATGAATAGGGAGAAAGGAGGGGAATAAGCATTTACACAACACCCGCTATGTATCACGCACTGTGCTAAACATATATACAAATATTATTTCATGTGATCATTTGAATGGATAAACAAATTATTCTTTCATATAGAGATAATTATATTTGACCCCTCTGCTTCACAGAATCATCTTGACAATCTAATGAAGTGAAAGATATAAGACAATGAACCTGGATTCTATTTCAAGTTGTTACTCTAAGCATCTCACATATACATAGTAGGAATTTAATAGGGAAAAAAAGCTTTATAAGTATAATATCAAAGTGTTATTATAATATTTTGTTTTTTTAACATTTATTAATATTCATTTTTAACATGGTTACATGATTCATACTCCTACTTTCCCCTTCAACCTCCCCCTCCTGCACCCGCCCCCCCACACACGGCCGATGCGCATTTCCACTAGTTTTGTCATGTGTCCTTGATTAAGACCAATTTCCAAATTGTTGGTAGTTGCATTGGTGTGGTAGTTTCCAGTCCACACCCTCAATCATGTCCACCCCGACCCATGCATTCATGCATTTGTTTTTCTTATATGTTTCCTCTCCTGCAGTCCTTCCTCTGAATGTGGGTAGCGTCTTTACCATAAATCCCTCAGAATTGTCCTGGGTCATTGTATTGCTGCTGGTACAGAGGTCCATTACATTCAATTTTACCACAGTATATCAGTCTCTGTGTATAGAGTTCTTCTGGCTCTGCTCCTTTCGCTCTGCATCAGTTCCCGGAGGTCTCTCCAGTTCGCCTGGAACTTCTCCAGTTTATTATTCCTTTT
>NW_025386725.1:0-7123 GCF_016433145.1 Gracilinanus agilis
TATATATATATATATATATTATATATATGTTAAATTTGTATTACTGCAAAATAAAAAAAAGATTAATATTGATTACATGTACTTTAAGTATAAGAAATGGGAAAAAGGGGAAAAGTCAATTCTATTAAAAAAGAAAAAGAAAAGTAATAAGAAAATTAAAAATTCAGGGAAAATACAATATTTTCAATTAAAGAAAGGAGAGAGAAAAGAAACTCAAATACTGTATTGCCCTTAGAAGGGAAAAAATAATAAAAGAAATGAGATCCATTTCTTGTTAAACGTTTGCCATGAACTACTATAAGTGTAAATGACTTTTACAAAATAGCACATTTATACTGCACATTCAAATAAAGTACCAAAATTTCCAAAATTACAACAATACATTTAAAGACAATAGCAAAAATCGAAAGTAAAAGAACTATTGAATTAATAAATAAGACTAGAAGCTGATATTTTGGAAAAAAAAACAGATAAAATAGACAAAGTACTGGTCAATCTAATAAAAAAAGAAAGAAGAAAACCAAATTAACAGTATCAAAGATAAAAAGGGAGACCTCACCTCTAATGAAGAGGAAATTAAGGCAATCCTTAAAAACTATTTTGCCCAATTATATGGCAAAAAATATAGCAATCTATGTGATATGGATGAATATTTACAAAAAATATAAATTACCTAGATTAACAGCAGAAGAAATAGAATACCTAAATAATCTCATATCAGAAAAAGAAATTGAACAAGCCATCAAAGAACTTCCTAAGAAAAAAATCACCAGGGCCTGATGTATTCACAACTGAATTCTATCAAACATTCAAAAAACAACTAATCCCAATACTATACAAATTATTTGATATAATAAGCAAAGAAGGAGTCCTACCAAATTCCTTTTATGACACAAATATGGTACTGATACCAAAGCCAGGGAGATCAAAACAGAGAAAGAAAACTACAGACCAATCTCCCTAATGAACATAGATGCAAAAATCTTAAATAGAATACTACTAAAAAGACTCCAGCAAGTGATCAAGAGGATCATCCACCATAATCAGGTGGGATTTATACCAGGAATGCAAGGATGGTTCAACATTAGGAAAACCATCCACATAATTGACCATATCAATAATCGAACAAACAAACATCACATGATTATCTCGATTGATGCTGAAAAAGCCTTTGACAGAATGCATCACCCATTCCTATTCAAAACATTAGAAAGTATAGGAATTAAAAGGACCTTTCCTAAAAACAGTAAACAGTTTATATCTAAAACCATCAACAAACATCATTTGCAATGAGGATAAATTAGAAGACTTCCCAATAATATCAGGCATGAAACAAGGATAGCCATTTTCACCTCTATTATTTAACATTGTACTAGAAACACTAGCAGTAGAAATTAGAGAAAAAAAAAGAAATTGAATGTATGAAAATAGGCTGTGAGAAAACTAAACAATCACTCTTTGCAGATGATATGATGGTCTACTTAAAAAATCCTAGAGAATCAACTAAGAAGTTTGTAGAAACAACCAAGAACTTTAGCAAAGTTGCAGGATACAAAATAAATACACATAAATCATAAGCATTTCTATATATTACCAACACAACACAGCAGCAAGAGGTAGAAAGACAAACACCATTTAAAATCACCCTAGACAGAGGGTTCCGGGTTAAGATGGCGGCAGAGTAAAAAGCAGCTCTTAACCTATCCTGACCAAAACACACAGGACATCTCAAGGTGACATAAAAACAAACCCAGTCAAATGGAGGGACCCCACAACAGGGTCCAGCATGGAAGGTACGTGGAATCGGGGCATTTCCATGATATAAAGGGGTGAAACAGCTCTCACTAAATCTTGGGCTGAGCAACCATCCCACCCCCTCCATACACACCACCTACAGCGCTGAAGCCAGGTCAAAAGAAATAGAGCAAGTTTGGGGCACCCATCGAGTCATTGGCAGCTTCAGGGCCTGTTCCTGAGAGCAGCAAGATTTAGGACCCCAAAAAGCTAAAGAACGCACATGGACTCTGAGCGCAGACACAGAGCGCAGGCGTGGGTGGAGACTTGGGAGGAGGCAGACACAGGTGGGAGCAAAGGCTCTGAAACCCTGAGTGGGGAACCAGTGCAGATCGGTATACCACTGTGGAAGCAGCTCCCTGAGACTTGTAAAGGAACCACCTGTAGAGGATCAAGCAAGAGGGTCCACCAGGGGGCTTGACCTTGGAAAAAAACAGACCTCAGAGCTCAGGAGCCAAAAGGCAGCAGACAGACCCTGAGCTTGAGGACAAAGCTGAGAAGCTGCTGGGCTAACAATGGCTACCCAGAATCAGGAAGTCCAGAAGAGAGAGAGAAAGATTAGCAACAAGAAAAAGAAATCTTTAACACTCGACAAGTTTTACACAGAGAAAATCCAGACAAATGAGCAGTCAGAAGAGGATAAAAAACAAGCAATCACATCTGATCCCTCCAAAGATAAGGAAAACTGGTCACAAGCTTTTGAAATGTTCAAAACTGAGATGATGAGAAAGTTGGAAAAGATTTGGTCAGAGAAATGGGAAGTAGCTCAAAAGGAAATCAGGCAAGAAAATAACACTTTAAAAGGCAGAATTTTGCAATTGGAAAGTGAGGCAAGTCAAATGAAGACCAGAAATGACCAGATTGAAAAGGAAAACTAAAAGATTATAGCTGAAAACCAGTCCCTAAAGGCTAGAATTGAACAATTAGAAGCTAATGATCTCTCAAGGCAACAAGAACAAATAAAACAAAGCCAAAAGACTGAAAAAATAGGACAAAACATGAAATATCTCAATGAGAAAGTGACAGACCAAGAAAACCAGTCTAGAAGAGACAATTTGAGAATCATTGGTCTCCCTGAAAAGGGAGAAATTAATAGAAATTTGGACTCCATACTAAAAGAAATTATTCAGCAAAATTGCCCTGAAGTTCTACAACAAGAGGGCAATATAGACATTGAAAGGATTCATCGATCACCCTCAACACTTGATCCAGATAAGACAATGCCCAGGAACATAATTGCCAAATTCAAGAGCTTCCAAGTAAAAGAAAAAAATCTTACAAGAAGCCAGAAAGAAACAATTCAAATATCAAGGAGCACCAATCAGGATTACACAGGATCTGGCAGCCTCCACGCTTAAAGACCACAAAGCTTGGAATATGATATTCAGAAAGGCAAGAGAGCCGGGCCTGCAACCACGGATCAACTACCCATCAAAATTGACTATATGCTTCCAGAGGAAAGTATGGGCATTCAACAAAATTGAAGATTTCCAAGTATTTGCACAGAAAAGACCAGGGCTGAATGGAAAGTTTGATATCCAACCACAAAAATTGAGAGAAACATGAAAAGGTAAATAAGAAACAGAGGGGAAAGAAAGAAAACTCATAATTTTTTGAAATTTGCCTTTTTAAGGCCCTCAGTAAGATCTAATTATCTGTATTCCTATGTGGAGAAATGCTATGTATAATTCTCTGTAGTTAACTCTATTCACTATTAAGTATTCACTATTGTAGTGGTTGGAAGAATGATTTATGGGGAGAGGGTGGAGTGCTGAATGGTCTAAGATGATATGGGGGGTAGGAAAGAGGAGGTTAAATGGAGGGGGACATCAGGAGAAACTTGAGAGAATAAGAAAAATAGGATATTCTAATACACAAAAAGAGGGCATGGGATGGGGGGGGGACAAATGCAATTATAAGAAGGAGAGGAAGAGAGCATCAAGAGGTAATTTTTAAACCTTACGCTCAGTGTAATCAACTCAGAGAGGGAAGAGTAGCTATACTATCCATTGGGATATAAAACTCTATCTAACCCTACTGAGAAAGTCAGAAGGGATAAACCAAAGGGAGCAGGGGAGTGGGGAGGTCAAAAAAGGGAGGGGAGAAGAAGGGGGAGGGAATTTATTAGGCCTTCAAAAACAAAAAGAGGGGAATAACAAGGGAGGGGGTAGAAAGGGAAATCAATCAAGGGAGGGGATAAGGGATACAGGTTTAATAGCAAACCACTGGATTAAAAGGAAATAAGTTAAGAAGAAGGGGTAGGAATAGGGGAGAATACAAAAATGTCAGCGAATGCACAGCTGATAATTATAACGTTGAATGTGAATGGGATGAACTCTCACATAAAATGGAAGCAAATAGCAGAGTGGATTAGAAACCAAAATCCCACTATATGTTGTCTACAAGAAACACATATGAGGTGGGTAGACATAACAAGTTTAAGGTTCAGGGCTTGAACAAAACCTTTTGGGTGTCAAATGAAAAAAAGAAGGCAGGAGTGGCTATTGTGATTTCTGACAAAGCCAAAGTAAAAATAGATATGATTAAAAAAGACAGGGAATTTCATTATATCCTGATTAAAGGCAGTATAAACAATGAGGAAATAATACTGCTCAATATGTATGCACCAAGTGGCATAGCATCCAAATTTATAAAGGAGAAATTGGCAGAGCTCAAGAAGGAAATAGATAGTAAAACCATAATAGTGGGAGATCTAAATATTCCTCTTTCAGATCTAGATAAATCAAACCAAAAATAAATAAGAAAGAGGTAAGAGAGGTGAATGAAGTCCTAGAAAAATTAGATTTAATTGATATGTGGAGAAAAATAAATAGGGACAAAAAGGAATACACCCTCTTTTCAGCTGCACATGGTACATTCACAAAGATTGACCATGTAATACGGCATAGAATCATTGCAAACAAATGCAAAAGAGCAGAAATAATAAATGTAACCCTCTCATACCATAATGCAATAAAAATAATAATTAGTAAGGGCACCTGGACAGGCAAATCAAAAACTAATTAGAAATTAAATAATATGATTCTCCAAAACCAATTAGTCAAAGAAGAAATCATAGAAACAATCAACAATTTCACTGAAGAGAATAACAATGATGAGACATCCTACCAAAATCTGTGGGATCCTGCCAAGGCAGTACTCAGGGGGAAATTTATATCCTTGAGTGCATATATTAACAAACTAAGGAGGGCAGAGATTAATGAATTGGGCATGCAACTCAAAAAATTAGAAAGCCAGCAAATTAAAAACCCCCAGATGAAAACTAAATTAGAAATACTAAAAATCAAGGGAGAAATCAATAAAATCAAAAGTAAAAGAACTATTGAATTAATAAGACTAGAAGCTAGTACTTTGAAAAAACAGATAAAATAGACAAAGTACTGGTCAATCTAATAAAAAAAAGGAAAGAAGAAAACCAAATTGACAGTATCAAAGATGAAAAGGAAGACCTCACCTCTAATGAAGGGGAAATTAAGGCAATCATTAAAAACTATTTTGCCCAATTATATGGCAATAAATATAACAATTTAGGAGATAGGGATGAATATTTACAAAAATATAAACTGCCTAGATTAACAGCAGATGAAATAGAATACCTAAATAATCCTATATTAGAAAAAGAAATTGAACAAGCCATCAAAGAACTCCCTAAGAAAAAATCGCCAGGGCCTGATGGATTCACAATTGAATTCTATCAGACATTCAAAGAGCAACTAATCCCCATACTATACAAATTATTTGCTATGATAAGCAAAGAAGGAGTCCTACCAAATTCCTTTTATGACACAAATATTGTACTGATTCCAAAGATAGGTAGATCAAAAACAGAGAAAGAAAACTACAGACCAATCTCCCTAATGAACATAGATGCAAAAATCTTAAATAGAATACTAGCAAAGAGACTCCAGCGTGTAATTAATTAAGAAGATCATCCACTATGATCAGGTGGGATTTATACCAGGAATGCAAGGATGGTTCAACATTAGGAAAACCATCCACATAATTGACCATATCAACAGTCTAAAAACAAAAATCACATGTTTATCTCTATAGATGCTTAAAAAGCCTTTGACAAAATACAGTATCCATTCCTCTTGAAAACATGTACCTTTACCTTTAACATATATGTTTTTGTGAATTAGGAATGTTAAAGATGCTCTGTGTAAAAGTCTAGGTCAAGAGTTCATGAACCTCTTTGACATTAAACTGAAGGGGACCAGAATACTAGTATTCAATGGATTTAATTACTATGGGAATGAGGATTTAGAGAGGAAGATAGGACAGGAAGAATAGAGAGAGGCAGAGATATTAAAATCATAATAGTGAAAATTTATATAGCATTTAAAGCAGCTAAATGGCACAATAGATAGAGCACTGGGTCTGAAGTCAGGAAGACCTAAGTTCAAAGCTGACCCTCAACACTTGATGGCTCTATGACCCTGGGCAAGTCATTTAATCCAGTTTGCTTTAATTTCCTGATTTGGAAACTTAATTTGAGAAGGAAATGGCAAAGTATTCCAGCATGTTTATCAAGAAATCCCCAAATAGGGTCCCAAAGATTTGGACAATACTGAAACAATTCAACAACATATAGCATTTACCATGTTCCAGGTACTTTGCTAAGAACTTTTTTATTCTTACCTCATTTTATTCTCACTACAACCCTGGGAAAGAGGTGCTATTATTGTTCCTATTTTTTAGATGAGGGAAAAGAGGCAAACAGAGACTAAGTGATGTGCCCAGAGTCACATAGCTATTGAGTGTCTGAGGCGAGATTTGAAAATGGATTTCCCTGATCCAAGGCTCCCTATCTCAACTATGCCTCCTGGCTCCACTTGAACTTATTTAAAAGAAAAAGATCAACCAATAATGATGTTGATTGAAGGATCCAGAGATGTTTAACCCAGGAAGAGAAAACTGAAAGAGAAGAGGATACTAATCACTGCCTTCAATATCAGAAGGGACGATGGTGGTTCAGAAGATGTTCTTTGTTCTGCTTGGCCTTAAAAGCCAGAAACAGAAGTGATGAGCAAAAGTTGGAAAAAGGCTCATTGTGGTTCCAAACAAGGCTTTTACTAAAAACTTCTGGCTATCCACAAAATAGCTGTCCTTCTGTCCTACTTTATTCTAAGCTCTCTTCCAAACATTTCATTCCAAATGTTATGGATCCTTACTCCTCTCATCTTCTAACTTGTCTTTATTCTGCTGATGACTTTCTAGGCAGAGGATTTTTCCCCTTCAGGCTCTCTCTCTCTCTCTCTCTCTCTCTCTCTCTCTCTCTCTCTCTCTCTCTCTCTATATATATATA
>NW_025386726.1:0-6743 GCF_016433145.1 Gracilinanus agilis
TACCTTCAGTCTTAGAGTCAATACTGTGTATTGGCTCCAAGGCAGAAGAATGGTAAGGGTAGGCAATGGGGGTCAAATGACTTGCCCAGGGTCACACAGCTGATCCTGAACCTAGGACCTCCCATCTCTAGGCCTGACTCTCAATCCACTGAGCTACCCAGCTGCCCCCTCTTTTTTTTTTTTTTTTTTTTTTAAGCTAAGTTTCGGAGTTTTGCATCCTTGCAAAAGGCACCCTTCCCAAACCCTAGGGTTTCACCTCGAGCTCCCCACAACAGACAGATAGAAAAAGAATTGAATATGCCAACCCACTATCTACCCAAGTGTCTGACCCCACTGGACTGGAGTTGAATGGAGTGAAAGACACTAGAAACTGAGGAAAAAGCAAAGGATATTTTAATGTATTCTCAGCAGAAGAGGCATGCATGTGAGAACCCCTCTCCTAGGGATACATTAGATACAAAAATTTTCCAGCTTTTTATTGTTTGAAAGATGAGGAATAGAAAAACAAAAAAAAAATAAGATTATTACTTGAGGGACAGAGTGAATCAGCAAATTCTTGACATTAATCATTGGAGTGACTTTTGGGATTTCAAGAAGATGATAATAATGATCTTATCTGGAAATCTCTGGAGCCCTTCCTGGTGAGATAATGATCATTGTATCAAAGAAAACTTGCTAGGATTATTTTTAATTCAGGACCAGATTCAATCAAGGCTGGGCAAGTTATTTTTTCAAAGAATTAGCTTTATTCCAAAGGGTCAAGAACCTTTGGAAAAAAATGGAAACTCAAGTAGGCCATGTGATTAGTATAATCATTGTTCACTTCATTTTCACAAATAGATGATAGATGGATAAACCTGTATATATAGGTAATGTTAACTAGGAAAAACACAGAACCACTAAAGTAGTCAGATAAAACCAGGTCTTTAATCGGGAAAGAGATATGTCCAATAATCAGCCACTATCACCGAGCCAAGTGTGATTACAGCCACTACACAGAGTCAATATGCTGGGGCTGTGGGGACAGTATCTCTGGAAGAGTGCACCATGCTAGATGGTTCTCCAAAGAACAGTAGAACTTGGGGGACTTATATACCATTTGGGGAACTAAGGACTAAGGACTGGGAAATATGATTGATTGGCATTATCATGGTTACAAGGAAATGAGAAGTCCAAGTCCGGATTATCAGGGAGAGGCTGATGCTTTACAATGGATACCAAAGAGAAAGATCCAGCCTAGGGCTGGGCTATCTGGGAGAGGACTTTAATTAGATTAGGTCTACCTTTAGGTCTATGGTTCTGTCTGAAATGAGAGAGTCTGGGACTTCCCTTGAGGTGAGTTCTGGGGAGGGAGTGGTGGTGGTGGTGGTGGAACTTGGGGTCTCCAAATTTCAAGTTGACAGTATCCTTTCCAGATAGCAACTTTCCCCATCATGGTTTCCATTTGTTGCAAGGTGGAATAAGAAATTAAATGGGAATTTGGGGGGAGTTTTCTGGAAGCCACAGAAGACATGAGAACAACAGAGAGCCTAGAAAAAGGTTTAGAAATTTAGAATTTCATAAAGTACATATATATATATATATGTACATATATATGGCGTTATATAATACCAATATGTTTTAATACTATAAATATACACAATTTCTTTTTTAAAGTTAAAATAAGTAAAAAATGTAAAGTTTGTGAAAAGAGTGCGAAAGGTAGGTGATACACAAAGGCTAGAAATGTAGTGATATCCTAAAAAATTTAACAACCAATAAATGCATAAAATGACCAATTGTGATAGTCTTTGCTACTCAGAAATGCAATGATCTAGGGCAATCTGAGGGACTTGTGACAAAGGATGCTCTCTACCTTAAGAAAAAGAGCTGTTAGTGTCAGATGCAGATCAAAGTATACCATTTTCCACATTAGTTTATTTATAGTTTTATTTTGGGTTTTGGTTTTATAAGAGTATCCTCTTACAACAATGACCAATATGGAAGTATATATTGCATGGTAATGCATATATAATCCAGATAAAATTGCTTACCATCCTGGAGAAGGGAGAGGGAAGGGAAGGAGACAACTTGAATCTTATAGTTTCAGAAAACGTATGTTGAAAATTATTATTATAAGCAATTGGGAAAAGAAAATATCTTTGAATAAAAATATATGTACTTTTATGTTATTTTAAAATCTCTTGTTATATATACGGTATGTTTGATATTATTCTTAAATTTATTTCATTTTTATTTCATTTTTTTCCTTTTTCATATAGCATTTTTACTTAACATTGACTGATATATATGTCTAAATACTTAACCCAAATTTCACAAATAAGGTCCTGTCAATACCTATAAAAGAAAAAGAAAAAACTAGCCTTCTTTGGTACAAAGAGAAGGCCGAAAAATTTTATGTGGATTTTCTAGATCCTGGGGACACTCTCCCTAACCCCCTATAAAGTAAAAACAATACTTATATATGTATATAAGGCTACTCTGGTCATAGAAAGGCTCTTAGAGGCCATCTAATCCAATCTCTTAATTTTATGGGGAAGAAATTGAGACCAGAGATGTTAAACTACATGTCCAAGATCCCATCAGCAGTAAGTGACAGAGTAAATTTTTGAATCCAGATCCTCTCATTCCAAATACAAATCTTTCATTGGTGTAGATGTGAGGAAGAAGGGTTGGGAGAAAGGAGGAGGAAGCTCCATCTTTCCTCAGTAATTGCAGATGATATTCCTTTGAATCCTGGTGTCCCAACTGGAGGGCTGTAGGTGGAAGATCATGCTGATGTCATGCTGTTATTGATTATTTGGGTTACTAGTTGATTAATTGCTTGTTTTCATTTTTTTTTAAGGAGCAGATATTAAATAGGGGTCACTTAAAAATCCTTCTCCCAAGGGGTTCTTAATCTTTTTTTGTTCCTTAGATCCCTTTGGCAATCTGGTGAAATCTATTGACTAATTGACTAATAAGTAATTAAAGGAGAAATGAAAATTCATTTAGTGAAGTTAAGTGTTCAAGTTTTCTAATTCAATTTCACAGAATTCCCCCTTCCCCACCCCAAACATGCATAGCATAGCCTCTATCTTTGTGGGGAGAGGGATTAAGTAGGCCTTAGGTTAGGAACTCTTATGCTAAACAAATTTCTAACATTTAGACCACCACTCAGTCCCAGTTAAATGCAGGGAAACAATTGGAATTTCATTAACTGGTTAAACAGATCTCATTACGGAATTCAGTTACCTAGGGAATTTGGATCTGTATGATTCTTCAAAGGTTAGCTTGCAATCAGAGTGACATGGGCATTGTGCAGATGGCAGGGACCCTGTACCCCTTAACTCAGGCAGGCTGTGAACAGGGAAATTCCCTTTTCCCCTTCCTGTCGGAGTGACTCTGGAGGTGAAGACCTTTATCCTTGGACCTCTTTTAGATTGAGTCTGGCAAAGAGTGGGCCACACCTAGATAGCCTAAGCCCTGAGGATCTCAGGCAGAGCCCCCACCCACTGAATGCCTAGAAGTCACATCCACACTGTAAAGGATGCAAAAACCCCTGAACTGGGGCATCCAGGGAGCGAGCCTGATAGTGGCTCCACTCATGCTGCCATGCCATGTCTTGGAGGGTAACCCCCCCAGGGTTGTTCCACTCATGCTGTCTTGTTGGCCATTAATCCTACCTTACTAATAAATCTTTCTTTTTACTTTTAAGCTAAGTTTGGAATCTTCTCATTCCTGAGAAAGGTTTCCTTCCCGAACCCAGGGGTTCACCATTTGCATCCCTATAACAAGAGGACAAAGCAAAGCCTCTTGGTAGAGCTCAACCATTAGTTAGAAAACTTCTTCTGTACCATAAGGCTGGGACCAAAGGTAGAAGGAAAGAAAACAGGCCCAGTTCATAAGTATAAACCACAAAAACCACCCAACTAGCTTATGAATGCTTCCTAGTGAGCCAGGAAAGGCCTTGGCGTTGGGATTCAGGGACAGGCAGGGCTCTGTGTCAAAGTCTTGGACCATTCACTCTATCCTGCTCAGTCCTGGATCTCTTCTACTTTTTTTTTTTTTTTTTTAAGCATCCCTCAGAAAGGGAAGCAGGCAGATAGATGGTGCAGTGGTCAGAGCACTGGACTTGGAGTCAGGAAGACTCATTTTCATGAGTTCAATTACAGCCTCAGACACTTATTAGCTGTGTGAACTTGGGCAAGTCACAACCTCTATTTGTATCAGTTCCTTATCTAGAAAATGAACTGGAGAAGGAACTGGAAAACCACTCCTGTATCCAAAACCCCAAATGAGGTCACAAAGAGTCACATGTGACTGAAAAATGATTGGGCAACAACAGGAAGAGGAGAAAACAGGGGAATGCATTTCTATCTCCCCCAACTCTGGGTTACCTACTATTCCCCTGAGAGAAACTAAATTATAAATTATAAATCACTGCTAACCCTTACAGGAAAACACTTGTTTGTTTTCCACAACTCTGAGGTGACACAGAAAAGATAAAATGCTTCTTTCCTTCTTTTCATAAGACCAGTGTTTGGAATGTCCAGGAACTCTGAGATCTCCATGTCCATTATGGCAGCCAGTCAACTGGTTTATTGACATTTACTGATACCTCTTATGTGTTAGGATACAATTAAATATAAATGTCCTCATCTGTAAAAATGAGGTAAAAATCGCACTTATCCCAAGAGGGCTGTTGTGAGGATCAAATGTAAATCACCTTGCACATTTTTAAATAAAATGTAAATGCTAGCTATTAGTAGTAGTAATAGTTCCCTTGAATGTACACTCCTTGATGTACTGAACCTTGTTCTCCTGAAAATGGTATCAGGGAATAAATACTAATAATAACATAATAAAACCCCTGGCTTTGGAGTCAGAGAAAATGGTTTCAAATCCCAACTCTGACTTGCTACTGATGTGACCTGGGTAATTTACTTAACATTCCTCACTATCAATTTCCTCCTTTTCAAAGTGGGGATAACAATAACACAGACCTAATAGGGTTGTTGTGACTTGATATCAGAAGAAACTCCCAAACAAATAGAACTGTCCAAAAATGGAATGATCTGCTTCGGGAGATGGCAGGTTCCTCCTCAGTGGAAGTCTTAAAGCCAAGACTGAACCATCATTTGTGAAGTTGTTGTCAAGAGAATTCTTATTCAAGTACCATTTGAACCAACAACCTTTGAATAGACCTCGGAGGTCTATTTTCTACTTTCATATTATGTTTCTGTGATGTGGCAAGCAGGCTAAAAAGTCAGCTGAAACAGTGACACCCTCTACCTGCCACACAGAGGTACTGACAAATATTTGCTAGCACATTTTGTCTTTTCAGGAAGTTATTCTTAAGATTCAGGGTTAACTCCTGTTAGGAAGATATTTATGCTTCAAAATGCTCGCAAATCGTTGGTGAGGGTATCACCCTATGTTAGCTTGAGCCCCCACTCTCAAATCAAAAATGCTTAAGTGCTAGGGATGCAGAGAAAGACCAAAGACAGTCTCTGCTCTCAAGGAGATGGGGACAACCAAGCTAACCAGTATGTACAAACAAGGTATATAGGTGAAATGAGAAATAACAAAGGAGAAGCACTAGAATGAAGATGTTTTGTAGAAGATGGGATTTTATCTGGAATTTGAAGGAAGACAGGAGCTAGAAATGGGGAGGATTGTTGAGTACGTGGAGAGGCATAAAAAGAGTATTCTGGATGGAGATGGGGAGCATTATAAACAGATTGGAATATCAAATGCAAATGGAAGATTTTTATATCTGGAGGTGATAAGGAGTCAGAGACTTTTACTGAATAGAAGGTGTGGGCTAGGGAGGGAGGGAAGGGAGTTCATAAAACTGAGCTTTAGGAAGATCACTTTGACAGCCCAGACTGAAGTGTGGGAAGACTTGTGTCAGGAAGACCAACTAGCAGATTACCCCTAGGTGCAGGCTTCCAGGAATCATTACTGCCTTTCATTTAGTCTACTCTTGGCTAACCCTGGCTCATTGTTCTCCTTGCTGCTTGCCATCTGGTCTTGAAGCTTTCCTCCCCTCATGGAACACCCACCCGAGTATCTGTGGATACAGCTCAGAATGTACAAAAATGTACAACACCCAGGTCCCATGATGAGTGAGTCATCTTAGCTTTTAGAGGGGTGGTGGTGGAGACTCCTACAAAACTTCCATGGAATTTAGAAAATTTTTTGGTTGAAAAGAATCTCTTTTGATCACTAGGGCTTCTCTGTCTATCCATCCACCCTTTTAATTAAAGGGTAGAAAGGTTATGGAATAGCACACTTGAAAGCAAGAGAAGAAGGTAGGAGGATAATGTCTCAGACCCTTCAGAAATGTGAAAGGCCTTTGTTGCTCCTTTTGCCCCCAATAAGTTAAGTTTACCACTCAGTACTGAATCTGCAAACTCTTGGAAGCAAAGTCTTAGCATTGAGTAGTCAATTCATTTGAGAGAGTACGTTAGTAATCAATGATATTCTCATTTGACCCTTAAAAAAATACATAGGCTTAATTCCAGTTCACTCATTGGTTCATTTGTTCGTTCATTCCTTTCTTCCTTTTAGGTTCATAATTTGTCTCTAGTTTAAAATTCTATTACAAACAGAACAAATGCAGATACATCTTCCTTTGCTCAGATAGTCCATTACAAAGAAAGAAAGAAAGAAAGAAAGAAAGAAAGAAAGAAAGAAAGAAAGAAAGAAAGAAAGAAAGAAAGGGAGGAAGGAAGGAAGGAAGGAAGGAAGGAAGGAAG
>NW_025386727.1:0-8771 GCF_016433145.1 Gracilinanus agilis
ATATAATACACTATTTATATTTGTAATAACATTTCATTTAAGTTTAATAATATCAATAATAAAAATAAATTAATAATAAAATAAATTTAAATATACTTTAAAAATTATAAATTCCTGCTTGTTTACATATTAGACTTTTTCTTGTAGAAGACCTCATCAGAGATGCTGATTATTGTTCCATTAAGGATTATCCTTGAGATGTTAGTCTAGTAAGGTGATGGTAATTATGAAATCATTCAGTTTCCCTGCTGAAAGAGGACTGAATCAGCCTATTTTGGAAATGGAGTGGGCCATAATTTTTAGCAAGGGTGAAATCGGGAAATACAGTCTCCTTGATAATGGCACTTATTTGTTTAATAATAGTGAGGAATGCCATCTGTGGCTAGAATAGAACAGAATCCTCTGAAGGCAGTTGCAGTAAAGAGTGATGACTCTTAAGATAGAGACCCTAGTTTTAAATGTTGACTTTGCCACTTAGCACATGTGTAACTGTGGGCAAATTATTTAAACTCTCAGACATCAGTTTCCTCACCTTTAAAATGAGATTTGAACCAGATGGTCTTTCAGGTTCCTTCTGATTCTAAGTCTATGGTCCCATGATTCTTTGTGGGGTAGTAATTATCCTGTACCCTTAGTATTGTTAAAGAAGTTGACTGCGCCTTCCTCTTGAATGTTTTCTCTTCTCTTTTGTCGTTTAGTTGTTTTAAGTCATATCTGACTCTTTGTGAGCCTGTTAGAGGTTTTCTTGGTGGAGATACTGGAGTGGTTTGTCATTTCCTTCTCTAGCTCATTTTACAGATGAGAAAACAAAGGCAAACAGGTTAAGTGACTTGCTTGGAGACACAAAGCTAATAAGTATCTGAGGTCAGACTCATGAAGTTGAGCTTTCCTGACTCCAGGCTTGGCACTCTATCCAGTGTACCATCTATCTGTACTTAAACTGTAGCGTCCAGAGGTAATTACAGATTCCTCTAGTTGTTATTGTTTTTTATCCTCTTCAAATTATCATGCTTTTACTTATTTGTTTACATCCTTTGTCTGGAAGTAAAATTACAATTCTCCAAAAAGTGTAATATTTTTTGTTTGTTTTGGTTCATTTTTGGTCTCTTTATCCTTAATTCCTAGACAAATATTTTACACTGAGTAGGTCCTTGATACATGTTTAATGAATTAGTTGATTACCTTACTGAGACTTCCTCCCTCTATCCTCCGTAATTCTTTAAAACCAGCCTTTTTTGCTAATTAACTAGAGGAAGAGAAAATACTGGCACTGAGGGGGTGGGTATGCCAGGTCTAGTTTCTTTCTTTTCTGTTCATGAAAGGAAAATTATCATGTCACTTGTCTCTCACCAACACACTTGTGATGAATGTTTTTGAAAAATGCTTAGAACCTTTTAAACCAAAAGGCGCTCCTTGAAGAATAATATTAAAGGCAATGAAAAAATTGTAATCTTTTTTCATACCTTCTTGATTTTTTTGAACAGTTGTCTGGGCAGCAACTTCCAGATATTCATCATCAAAATCATTTTCTTTTCTTCCTAGATAATGAAATGCAGCACAGGTGACAATGGGAATACTAGATACTCAGCAGCAAAGCTGAATGTGTGCTTGTGAATATGTTATGGAGTGGGGCAGCTAGGTGACTCAGTGGATAGAGAGCCAGGCCTGGAGGCAGGAGGTTCATATCTAACCTCAGACACGTCCTAGCCATGCAATCCTGGGCAAGTCACTTAACACCAATTTCCTTGCCTTTACCACTTTTCCACCTTGGAACTAATATTTAGTATTTATTCTTTATTTAAATTAAAAAATTTCCAGATTATATGTTGATAACAATTTTTAATATTTGTTTTCTGGACTTTTGAAATCCATGTTCTTTCCCTCCTTCTGACCCATTTCTCCCCCCCTCACCAAAATGGGAGGAAATATGATATAGATTAAACACATATTATCATTTAATATATATTTCCATGTTCTTCATGCTGTGAAACAAGACATATTGCTTACACTAAAGAAAAATTAATGGAGGAAATAAAGTGAAGAATAATACTTAGTATTGATTCAAAGACAGAAAGTGAGGGTTTAAAAAATGTTATAGAATGTATGGTTACTTTAATACTAAATTTATTTTCAAGCAAATACAAATATTCTTGCCATATATGCAGTGCCTATTTTTTAGGCTAGTATCAACATTGACCAGAAAGTTGTTTCTGTGTTGATCCTTTCCTTCCTTTAGCTGATAATTTATTTATCAGACTCTCTATAAGGAGTTCTATGTAGCCACTGAATTAAAAAATTTCTGGAATTCCATCTTCAGTCATCACATCATACATATAAACATTTACACTTGGAAGGTAACTTCAAGGCTATCTGATGCAGTTCAGCTCTATCATTTTGCAAACACAGAGAGATGAAGAGATTTGCCTATGATCATATAGTCATGCAGTTGGCCAAATTCCACGCATAATTCTTCCACTCTAAATCTAGTGCTCTTCCTCTCTCTTTGCACTACCAATCAGGATTTTGTAACAAAATCATTTCGTAAACCTTGAAGAACTATAGAAATGTGATATTATTCTTATTTTTCTCTGTTTCTTTATTATCTACTAGATCATAAGCTTCTAAAGGGCAAGGGTTGTATCCTATTTATCTTTTTCTTTAAATGCTTACCTTCTGTCTTAGTACTAATTCTAAGACAGAAGAGTGACAAGGGTTAGGCAATCAAGGTTAAATGATTTGCCCATGGTCACACTGCTAGGAAGTGTCTGAGGTCAGATTTGAACCCAGGACCTCCTGATTCCAGGCTTTCTGATTCCTGCTGTCCTATTTCTCTTTGAACTCTGTCCCTCTCCCCCATGGTACACTGAACATAGTAGGTATTTAATCAATGTTTAAGAAATGAATGAAGACTGTATTAAACACTTTATGACATGTTTTATTCTGGGGGCAGGCAAAGGAAATATAAGACATGGTTTCTATCTTTATGGAGCCCCCTTATCTCTTGTTTTTGATGTTATCCTGGTATCAAATATCAAATCTTTCTTATCAGTTTCATTCATGTTGGGTAAAAAAGGTCATTAGATCAAAGGGATCTTAGAGATTATCTAGTACAGCCTCCATTTCTCTAATGAGGAATCTGAGGCTTAGAAAGGTCAACTGACCAACTGAAAGCTGGCCTGGTAGTATATAACATAGCTGAGAATCAAACCTAAGTCTTTTGATGGCAAATTGAACGCTGCTAAAATAAAAAATATATTGGGGGAACAACTCATTTTGGGCTAGTGGTAATGTTTTTGTCAGATAAAATGTCCTGAAATTTGATGGGGAACTCACAGTGCTGTCCTCTCTAGCCATTCCTCCCTCCCCATTATGGAATTGCCTCCTCCAGCTCAGATTTCCAAAAGGATGTTGCTAGTGTCATACTACAAACATTACTGATCAAGGAATTTTTTGAAGGTCTCCAGTGGAAACTGGGCACTGTGACACATACCTGTAAGCCCCAATACTGGGGAGGCTTAGGCTGGCAGGTATCTTGAGCTTGGGAGTTCTGAGTTATAGTTGAACTAAGCTAATTTGGTTTCAGCTCCAAATCCAACATCAAAATGTTGAGCCCTTGGAAGTGGGGACCACTAGTTTGTCTGAGGAGGAGTGAATTGGCTCAGTCAGAAACAAACCAGGTCAAAGCTCCCATGATGATCCATGAGTAGGAGTAGCCTCTAGACTTCCAGCCTGCCCAAGATGGAGAGTTTGTTTAGTTTGTTAGTGAAAAAAAAAACCCAAAACAAACAACCCCAAACTCTAGAAGAATCTTATTTAGACAGATTGACTAGATCTGAGCAACACTGAGCATACATGAATTAAATAGGGAAAAGAAAGTAGGCTGGTTTGCATTTAGGATATTGTATAGCGCTTTTGACCATTTTATGCTTCTTCTTGAAACAAACAAAAAATACTTCTTTTTAAACCCAATATTTTCTGGTGATATCATTTGGCTCCAAAAGACTATAACTGTCTTTGAAGATCTGAATTGTAGGTCACTTGAAGGGCAGCTGGAGAGATGTATGGTTTGTGTACACAGGCTGCAACGTATTACCAACAATGATTTGTAAGCAAGAAGTGACATAAAATATGTTATCAAAGAAAGTTCTGACTAGAATGGGAAGTGCCTTGGCCATCTATGGAGACGTGGTCAAGAGACCCAGAGAAAGCTTCAATTCAGTTGCACATTAAGTGTACCCCATATGGGATATGTGGACAAATCTAGCATAGGATAAGAAAGGCATAAAAAGTTACAATTTTCACCGTTGGAAGTAATATCCCTACCAATGAGTTTATAACTTCACTGAATTGCTGAAATATTAAAATCGGCAGAGGACCAAAAGTCTAATAACTATGTCTAAAAGTAACATTAGGAAATGCTTCATTTGGTTGTATAAATTAAAAATAATTCATACAATATTGGAAGGAATTACATGAAAGAAACTTTTTTATAGATAGGAATGTTTTGTTCTAAGACAATTTTTTCTAAAACAAAAATGTTTTAGAAATTGTTTATTGATGATATTGATATTTGCTTGAATATTATTACTAAGTTGCCACCCCAGACATATAACCGAGGGAAAAAAAAAACTTGGGAATGATAGCACATTGCAATGAAGAAGGAAGAAACTGTAATAAGAAGAACAAAAAGAAGGGTAGTGGTTTTCATGACATCTAGAAAAAGGATTTCTGGTAAGCTGATCAAACACAGAAAAGCTGATTGGTGATGTAGAAATGTCTAGAACAGTGATGGGCAAACTTTTTAAAGAGGGGGGCCAAAGGAAAGGAAATGCTTATCTGTCAGTCTGTTTCTAAGACAACTCTTTTCAAAGTTTCATTGTATTGTATCCTACTCATTGCATTGATCAGTTTAGGAATAATGTCGCGTGGCTGGATAGAATATTTCAGGGGGCCACATCTTGCCTGCAGGTTGTAGTTTGCCCATCACTGGACTATAACCTTAGAAGAAAGCAACTACATTATTTTAGATTTTATAACAAATGATGGGAATGCTGAGCATAGTCAAACATAAACTCTAAATTTCACAGGCCCAGATTTTTTTTAACATTTATTAATATTTATTTTTTAGAAAAGTTAACATGGTTACATACTTCAAGTCCTTACTTTCCCCTTCACCCCCCCTTCACCCCCCCCACCATGGCTGATGCATATTTCCACTGGTTTTAACATGTGTCATTGATCAAGACCTATTTCCAAATTGTTGATAGTTGCATTGGTGTGGTGGTTTCGAGTCCACATCCCCAATCATGTCTGCCTCAACCCATGTGTTCAAGCAGTTGTTTTTCTTCTGTGTTTCCACTCCTGTAGTTCTTCCTCTGAATGTGGGTAGTGTTCTTTTCCATAAATCCCTCAGAGTTGTCCTGGGTCAACTAGTTGTACTAGCATTGCTGCTAGTACAGAAATCCATTTACATTCGATTTTACCACAGTGTATTGGTCTCTGTGTACAATGTTCTTCTGGCTCTGCTCCTTTCGCTCTGCATCAATTCCTGGAGGTCTTTCCAGTTCACATGGAATTCCTCCAGTTTATTATTCCTTTGAGCACAATAGTATTCCATCACCAGCATATACCACATTTTGTTCAGCCATTCCCCAGTTGAAGGATATACCCTCCTTTTCCAGTTTTTTGCCACCACAAAAAGCATGGCTATAAATATTTTCATACAAGTCTGTTTATCTATGATCTCTTTGGGGTACAAACCCAACAATGGTATGGCTGGATCAAAGGGCAGGCATTCTTTTATAGCCCTTTGAGCATAGTTCCAAATTGCCAGCCAGAATGGTTAGATCAGTTCACAACTCCACCAGCAATGCATTAATGTCCCAATTTTGCCACATCCCCTCCAACATTCATTATTCTCCCTTTCTTTCATTTTAGCCAATCTGCTAGGTGTGAGGTGATACCTCAGAGTTGTTTTGATTTGCATTTCTCTAATTATTAGAGATTTAGAACACTTTCTCATGTGCTTATTGATACTTTTGATTTCTTTATCTGAAAATTGCCTATTCATGTCTCTTGCCCATTTATCAATTGGGGAATGGCTTGATTTTTTTTTAAACCCTTACCTTCCGTCTTGGAGCCAATACTGTGTATTGGCTCCAAGGCGGAAGAGTGGTAAGGGTAGGCAATGGGGGTCAAGTGACTTGCCCAGGGTCACACAGCTGAGAAGTGTCTGAGGCCAGACTTGAACCTAGGACCTCCCATCTCTAGGCCTGGCTCTCACTCCACTGAGCTACCCAGCTGCCCCATGAATGGCTTGATTTTTTATACAATTGATTTATCTCCTTGTATATTTGAGTAATTAGACCCCGTCAGAGTTTTTCGTTATAAAGATTTTTTCCCAATTTGTTGCTTCCCTTCTGATCTTGGCTACATTGTTTTTGTTTGTACAAAAGCTTTTTAGTTTGATATAATCAAAATAATTTATTTTACATTTTATAATTTTCTCTAACTCTTGCTTGGTTTTAAAATCTTTCCTTTCCCAGAGATCTGACAAGTATGCTATTCTGTGTTCACTTAACTTATTTATAGTTTCCCTCTTTATATTCAAGTCATTCACTCATTCTGAATTTATCTTGGTGTAGGGTGTGAGATGTTGATTTAAACCTAATCTCTCCCATCTTGTTTTTCAAATTTCCAACAGTTTTTGTCAAATAATGGATTTTTGTCCCAAAAGTTGGGCTCTTTGGGTTTATCATGCACTGTCTTGCTGATGTCACTTACCCCAAGTCTATTCCACTGATCCTCCCTTCTGTCTCTTAGCCAGTACCATATTGTTTTCATGAGTACTGCTTTAGAGTACAGTTTAATATCTGGTACTGCTAGACCCCCTTCCTTCACATTTTTTTTCATTACTTCCCTTGATATTCTTGATCTTTTGTTATTCCAGATGAACTTTGTTATAGTTTTTCCTAATTCAATAAAAAAGTTTTTTGGTAGTTTGATAGGTATGGCGCTAAATAGGTAAATTAATTTGGGTAGAATGGTCATTTTTATTATGTTAGTTCATCCTATACATGAGCAATCAATGTTTTTCCAATTATTTAGATCTAGTTTTAATTGTTTGGAAAGTGTTTTGTAGTTGTTTTCATATAATTCCTGTGTTTGTTTTTGTAAATAGATTCCTAAGTATTTTATATTGTTTAGGGTGATTTTAAATGGTGTTTCTCTTTCTACCTCTTGCTGCTGTGTTGTGTTGGAAATGTATAGAAATGCTGATGATTTATGTGCATTTATTTTGTATCCTGCAACTTTGCTAAAGTTGTTGATTATTTCTACAAGCTTCTTAGTTGATTTTCTAGGATTTCTTAAGTAGACCATCATATCATCTGCAAAGAGTGATAGCTTAGTCTCCTCATTGCCTATTTTGATACCTTCAATTTCTTTTTCTTCTCTAATTGCTAATGCTAGTGTTTCTAGTACAATGTTAAATAATAGAGGTGATAATGGGCATCCTTGTTTCATTCCTGATCTTATTGGGAAGGCTTCTAATTTATCCCCATTGCATATGATGCTTGTTGATGGTTTTAGGTATATCCTGTTTATTATTTTTAAGAAAGGTCCTTTTATACCTATACTTTCCAGGGTTTTCAATATGAATGGGTGCTGTATTTTGTCAAAGAGTTTTCAAGCATCTATTGAGATGATCATGTGATTTTTGTTTTTTAGATTGTTGATATGGTCAATTATGTGGAAGGTTTTCCTAATGTTGAACCATCCTTGCATTCCTGGTATAAATCCCACCTGATCATGGTGGATGATCCTCTTGATCACTTCCTGGAGTCTCTTTGCTAATATTCTATTTACAATTTTTGCGTCTATGTTCATTAGGGAGATTGGTCTGTAGTTTTCTTTCTCTGTTTTTGATCTCCCTGGCTTTGGAATCAGTACCATATTTGTGTCATAAAGGGAATTTGGTAGGACTCCTTCTTTGCTTATCATATCAAATAATTTGTATAGTATTGGGATTAACTAATCTTTGAATATCTGATAGAATTCACTTGTGAATCCATCAGGCCCTGGTGATTTTTTCTTAGGGAGTTCTTTAATGGCTTGTTCAATTTATTTTTCTGATATGGGATTATTTAGGTATTCTATTTCTTCTGCTGTTAATCTAGGCAATTTGTATTTTTGTAAATATTCATCCATATCTCCTAGATTGCTATATTTATTGCCATATAATTGGGCAAAATAGTTTTTAATGATTGCCTTAATTTCCCCTTCATTAGAGGTGAGGTCTCCCTTTTCATCTTTGATACTGTCAATTTGTTTTTTTTCTTTCCTTTTTTTATTAGATTGACCAGTACTTTGTCTATTTTATCTGTTTTTTCAAAATACCAGCTCCTAGTCTTATTTATTAATTCAATAGTTCTTTTACTTTCAATTTTATTAATTTCTGCCTTGATTTTTAGTATTTCTAATTTAGTTTTCATCTGGGGATTTTTAATTTGCTTGCTTTCTAATTTTTTAAGTTGCACACCCAATTCATTAATTTCTGCCCTCCCTAATTTGTTAATATATGTACTGAAGTATATAAATTTCCCCCCGAGTACTGCCTTGGCTGCATCCCACAGAGTTTGGTAGGATGTCTCATCATTGTCATTCTCTTTAATGAAATTGTTGATTGTTTCTATGATTTCTTCTTTGACAAATTGTTTTTGGAGAATCATATTATTTAATTTCCAATTAGTTTTTGATTTGCCTGTCCAAGT
>NW_025386728.1:0-4194 GCF_016433145.1 Gracilinanus agilis
GACTGAAAAACCTAAATAAATATTTAATTTTAAATATAATGAAAGATCAATTTTAAAATTCAAATGTGTATTTTTCTATTTCCATTTTGTACTTTTAAGGGATATGATACTAATTTATTTTTACTTAATTTTTATCCTTGGAGGTTCACTATCTTGAAATTGTTTAAAAAAAAACAACTCAAGATCTTTTCTATAATTAATACCTGCTTCATCCTAAAATCTATTCATGTAGACTATAATAACAATCTGAAAATTTAAATATTATTCTAAATATATTTCATAAAATCATACTAAATCTTAAAAAATTTTCATGTACTCTATTTAGCTTATTTCTAATTCAAAACTACAGAAAAAATAAATAATACATTTGAGGACCTCCTGTAACTATACTACACACAAACACACACACACACACACACATACACACACACATACACACACACACACACACTGACAGAGATCTTATATATGAATAGAAAAAGGTAGAATATGAACTATCAAGAGAATAAATTCCTCATTTTTTCTGCAACCCCGTGTCAATTACTTATCCCACCTTTGCAAATGTATACATTTTAAACATTACCAAATTTGAAAATATTCATAAGGCTTTCTCTACACAGATATTAATAATGAAAAAAAGTAACAGGGATTAGGAGAACAAGGGAACAGAGGAACAGAATAGTAATGCAGGAAAGATGAAGACTATTACGATAAAAATTAATAAAGACTGATATAAATATAGAAATTAGTATTTTCATTAAAGCCATGCTGATAGATAAAGTCATTCGACCATGCACTTATAAGAATTCAAAAATGCTGCCCAGCCATTATTGTTACCTCGCGTCTCTTCCGGAGTCTGCTAGCCAAGAAGCTTCCTTTTGGATACTCCTCACATTTAAACAGTCCTCTGCTTGGTGATGCAGGCATCCCCACGCCCAAAGAACCAAACAGGAAACCCGTTGGACCACGGGAAATATAGTTTTAAGGTCCCCACATGTCCACTGTAAATATATATATACTTTTAGATGGCATTTCCCAATTTTCACTTTTATGATTCCCCCTGACGTCCAACAAAAAAAACTTTAGCCCTTTTTCTTTGCTGGACCTGTAAAAATAGACAACTTCTAAAATTTAAGAATTTGGGGGATAAATAAAATGGATAAACAAATAGATAAAACTAGCCGCATTGACAAAAAAACAATTTCGGGGCAATCCACTATTGGTATAACAATGTACAATTAAAACAATATATACAACTCAATTTCCAACTCCCCATAATTCAATCAACTACACCCCAAAGTTCAAATTTGGTCTTCATGGTACAGTGAAGGCTTTTCAGACATCTTCATAGTGTCTTCACCAAACAGATTCATCGTCTGGATTCTGGGGAGATGGCAAGATCCTTATCCTGAAATTATTCTCAAAAGAATTTAAACTTTACATTATAGATTACAAAACATACATTTTCTTCTAAGATTTATACAATTCCCCCTGAAATTACTCCTAAAACAATTAAATATACATATATTTTTACATTATTGAATTTAAAAAAAACTTAACACACATCCCATCCCCTGAGGGAAATTCTAAACACACCTTTTTTCTTTGATAGGGTACCTCAGGTCAGGTAAGGATGACTGGCTGAGTCACGGGAGGTTGTATTAAATTAATTGGCAAAATACAAAGAATAAAATTCAAAAAAAAATTAACTTGTGAATGAAATGTAAAATGTGCAAAAAATGTAGGGAAAATGAACTTAGACCTTTGAATGAAGGTGTAATTAAAGTGAATTCAGCAGTGTACAGTTACCCATTCAGGGCCAGTACTTAAGGAAAATGTCTCTCTCTTATCTGATTTACCATCAGATAATCAGGGAAGTGAGCCAAATAAGTAACCAATCTTAGGTGCTTTCTAGAAATCTAAGTTGAGGGGACCCACGTTCTCTAAAGTTTTAGAAAAGACTGGGACTCCAGGACTCAAACCCCAATTTCCAAGCCCTAAAGTATTGGCATAGAACTCCTGCAATCCATGCAGATTTTTAGTCAAGTGACCATGTGCTTTCTTAGCACTATTTAACGGCTTTTATATTCCCTTCTGGAATCAGAGAGGCATTTAATCATAATCCCATAGTCTCAAGGCTCTTCAGGTGTTTGCATTAAGGTTATATGGCTGTAGAATTAAAAAAAAAAAGGATAAATAATGATTATATATGTACTTCCAGTACAAGATGATAAAAAGGAAAAATCAATTGCTCTCATTAAAAAAAGTTTTAAAAATCAAAAAAATGTATATAGCTTAGAACTAGAAGGGTTTTGTTACCCAAAAATAACATTTTCTGTGAGAGAAAGTGGGTTTTACAAAAATAGCAGATTCACAATGCACATCCAAAGAGTACCATTATTTCCAATAGCACATTTTAAAACTATAAACAATGATGTTTAAAATCATATACTTGTTACAATTTTTAAACCTTGGCTAAGAGTTTCTCACAAATTCTGTTATTGCTTCCATAGAAAAATCTGATGTTTAAAAAAGAAACCTTCTGGTCTAAATTATCCTCAGATAAGAATATACAGGAGCTCCTTGGATTCCTCTTTTTAAAAATCCTGGGTAGGAAATACTTCTACCCATTTAAGGCAATAATTTCTCTTATAATAAAATATATAAAAGCTTTATCCTTTAAAACAACAATTCTTAAGGATTTAAAGTAAGACCTCTTGTAAAATTACAAGTTAATTCTCAAAGCATGGAAACTTCCAAATTTCTTTACAATTACCAAGACAAAATAAATTTTAAGACATGTGCTCTATAAATCCAGTAGTATCAGATCAACAAGCTGGTCAAAACCTCTTACAAGTTCTAATAGATTTTTCTCATTATTTGGGAGTTACAATTAAATCATAACAGAATTAATCTAGCAACTACAAACTACATTAACTTAAAATGATTCACTGCAACAGGAAAATCAAAGAAATAAGCAAGATTAATTTACAAAACTAATTAGCAAAATACAGTAAGATATAGTCTTTTTAAAACAGAAATAAAACAAATTCAGTTCCGAGGTTTAAAAGTTCACCTCTGGTTCAATTTAAGGTTCTTTGGATTGAGTTCTGCTGAGTTTAAGAGATTTTTTTAAAGTTCAAAGTACTGAGCAGGTATGGGGGTGAATATTTCTTCCCCTGAGTTCAGTTTTTAATAATTGCAAAAGTTTGAATAGGCCAAGCGCCCAAGAGGTTCAGACGCTAGGTCCACGTGGGCTTGGGGTTAGAGAAAAGCTTAGATCAGTTTTGTAGAAAATCACACTTCTAGAGTTTGTGTGGGTAGGGGTTGCCTAAATTAGGTCTTTAGAGAAACACGTGGAAGGCTAGAAATAAGGAGAAAGGGGAATATACTTCCCAAATTCTTTAGCGGTAGAGTTGAAGCTGATCCTTGGCGTTCGGCAAGTCAGGGTGGGGGTCACTTCTTGGAAATCTCAGGATTCTGGATTCACAAAAATGGACTCAGGAGGAGATCACAGGGACTGGAACGCTGGTAGGCTTGTAGTCAGGAAGTGGTAGGAAGGGAGATCAATTCAGGAGTCAGGAGATCAGCGGCAGAGACACACTGGCTGGATTCTGGCATTTTAGTTTTAAAGCCAAAAGCCAGAATCGGCTGGCCTGACATCCCAAGGTGGTTTGGGCTGGACTGGCTGGCTGAGTCCCGCCTGAGGCAAAAACGTGCTGTTGCTTTTAGCAAAAGCATGGCAAGGAAAGCCACTTTCCTTTTTTAAAAAATTGCTCAAAAGAGCTGAGCCAGGCCAAAAAGAAACAATGGCTATCATTAAGCTATCTGGAAGATTGAAAGTTGGAATTTCGACCATGTGGTTGCCATAATTATTAATATGAAAAATAATAAATACTGCTATAATAATATAAATTAGTATTTTAATTAAAGCCATGCTGATAGATAGTCATTCGACCACGCTCTTATAAGAATTCAAAACTGCCGCCCAGCCATTATTGTTACCTCCTGTCTCTTCCTGAGTCTGCTAACCAAGAGGCTTCCTTTTGGATACCCCTCCCATTTAAACAGTCCTCTGCATGGTGATGCAGGCATCCCCACGCCCAAAGAACCAAACTGGAAACCCGTTGGACCACGGGAAATATAGTTTTAAGGTCCCCACGTGTCCATTGTAAATATATATATACTTTTAGA
>NW_025386729.1:0-5039 GCF_016433145.1 Gracilinanus agilis
TCTCTCTCTCTGTCTCTCTGTCTCTCTGTCTCTCTGTCTCTCTCTCTCTCTCTCTCTCTCTCTCTCTCTCTCTCTCTCTTTCTCTCTCTCCTCTCTCTCTCTCTCCACCTTCCTCCCTCCCTCCCTCCCTCTCTGCTAACCCTGTTTTTTGACAAGGCATCACAGTATTTGTCCTTTCCCTTTGGTGGTAGCAATGTTTCTCTCAACCCTAGTTAGAAAAGGTAAGGGTTCAGGCATCCTCTTTACACATATATTCCTTCAGACTGAGCCCACAGATAATGTACCGCATCTCCTACATCTTTCTTCACATTGTCATAGCCTGGAATAGTAGAAGAGAAGATAGCAGCTAACTTGAAAGCCACATGGCTAAGAAAAGTAGCATATCTGGCCCCCTTTTCACTTATGGAAATGCCAGCAGGTATGCATGCTTCAATGGTTCAATAGATCCGCAATCTCATTATATTTGCTCTCTCCAAACATGCAGATCCCCATTTAGGTCTTTTCATCCTGGTTGACCTTGGACCATATCCTCCAATCAGTCCTCTCTGGGAGTCTACTCAGTATGCTGGGAGTTTTCCAACAGATCTCTTGACATTTCATGATAATTGTCTAAGACTTTACCCCATGGACCTTTGGGCATGTTTGAGAGCTCCATATATGTTACAGAAAGGACCCTGGGGACACCCCAGAGCTCATTTTCAGGGTGATAGGGTCGGGGGAAGGGAGATCACTTCACTGTCACCTAGTCTAGGTAAAAGGAATACTGGAGCATGTAGGTCTTTCATCAGTTATCACTTATCACCACTAGATGAACTGCCCATATCCTTTTCCGTACTCTATCTCTCAGATGATATCCTTTATGGCATCTACTTCTCCTTTGTGATTGTTCATCAATGTCATGTGGCAGTCTACTCACACCCAGTGTTCCCCTCTTCCTCGCCCTTAAGTGACCTTAACTTTAAATTCTTCTCAGACTGTGGGTTTCATTGACTTTCAGGCATACAGAGCCATCAGAGGAACAGGGATGTTTAAAAAAAAAAATTAGGACTTCATTTCAGGGAAAAGCTAGGAGTCTTCTAAGGGGAAGCTGAGTTTCCTAAAGACAACCGAACCTCTTCCTTCCATTCAGAGCCCAGTTCATTGTTCCTCCATCCACAGTGTCTGTCCAATCTCTCTGCTCTAATGGACTCACAGGAACGTGGCAAGGAGATTTTTAGGAAGAGGAAGAGCAGTGCCTGCTGTCAGTATTTAGTGTACTGACTATTGTCCTAAAGTTGGAGGCGGATTTGCTTGTTTGCCAAGAGTCATTTAATCCCACATAGGTCCACATAAAGGCTGTGACTGCATTGTTTGGATTAACCAGGAGCCTATCCTGCTTCCTTAATGTGGGCACATTTCTGTGGGTCTCTCCCAGTTATGCTAACCCATGGGAAGGAGACTAGGGCTGCTGTACATTTTGTCTGTGTTTTCCCTTCCCCTGAACATCTGTGTGCCGGGCTATGCTTGGCATCTCCCTGGTGGCTAAGGGCTCAGCCTTCCAATACAAGCAAGTCTGTGATAATAAGACCTTTCTGAGACAGCCTAGGCTGTGTCTCAGAGATGATAATTGTCTGCGACTCTGCCCCATCCACCTTTGGGCATGTTTGAGAGCTCCATATATAATATAGAAAGGACACGAGGGACATACAAGAGCACATTTTGCAGGGTGATAGGGTTGGGGGGTGGGGGTCGCCTGGTGTCACTTCACTCTCGCCTATTCTAAGGGAAAGGAATATTGTGCTAGATCCTGTACACCGTAGTTTAGGAAAGCTATTAGTAAGCCAAAACATCAAAACATATTCACAGAAGGGTGACTGGGATGGAGAGGGGATTTGAAAATGTGCCATTAGAGGATCACTTCAAAGAGCAAGGAATATTTAACCTGGAAAAGAGACAACCTCAGGGAAGACATGAATGTTGCCTTCAAATGTCTGAAGAGTTATTGTAAAAGAAGGATTAGACTTGTTTTGTTTGGCCCCACAGGACCAATGGAAAGAAGTTTCAGAGAAGCAGATTTTGACTCAATAGAAGGAAGAACATCCTAACAATTACAGCTGCCCCAAAGTAGAATAGACTGCCTCAGGAAGCAGTGAGTTTACCACTTCTGGTAAATGACTATTTACTTGTATGATGGGATCAAGGGGATTCATGCTTCAAAACTGAGTTGGACTAGATGACCTCAGAGGGCTAGTCTAACTCTGAGATTCTATGAACCCCACTCATACCACCAAAGATAGGACCTGGGGTAATTGCTTCACTCACTCCTACCACCCCTGACGTCATCCTATAGCTCTGTGTGTGTGTGTGTGTGTGTGTGTGTGTGTGCATTTTAATAACACAATTTAACTCTCTATGAGTATATGCCCTGAGGATTCTAGAACTGAATCTTTGGAGGATTTAACAAAATTGACTCAAGCCTCTCATGAAGAAAGATAAGCATTTCACATCTACTTCTTTTAAAACAGTTTGAATTTTAAAATAGCACCAAGAATAGAGTTGCTTTCTTCCCTACTTCCTTTGAGTTGTCCCTCTTTACTGGGGTCAGAACACATAATCATTTCATCCAAAAACATTTAATATTAAAATACCAAGAAAATTGAGAATGTTCAAGCAAGGCTTCAATTCAATTTAATTCAATTCCACAAACATTTATTAAACAGCAGTGGTATTATGTGCACAAGCTGGGATTTCTAATCACCAATCATTTTTTAAGATGAGAGATAACTTTCATTTCTCAAGTTTTCATTTTTTATTATCATTGTTAAATGTTTATCAGACACCCAAATTATGGCATGTAAACTGAAGAAACATCTACCTCTAAATATATTGCCATCAGTTTGTCCCCATGCAACATAGTAAAATGAGAGAGAGAGAGAGAGAGAGAGAGAGAGAGAGAGAGAGAGAGAGAGAGATAAGGAAGACTGCATTTGAACACTTTCTCAGAGACTTAACTACCTAAAGGATTTTGAGCAGGTCTCTTCATCTGTCTAGATCTCAGGTCCAGAGATAAAGGGAGGGGATTACACTAGCTGGCCCCAGAGGCCCCTTTTATCTCTAGATCCATAATCCTAATCCTCCATACAAAAGGAAGGAAATGAAGAAGCCCCATTCTTCACTCTCCTTTTCCCATTTTTGATTATCAAAAAGGGCAGACTATGTATACTTGCTGCTGCCCATAGAAACCAAAATAGCTGCTGTTATCTATCTATAAAGAAACCCTTTGGATCCACTGAATTGGCCACAGGATGTCACTGTTACTCCACAGACATGGAGTAAATCAGCTGTTTATTGTCAAAAGGGTAGACTGAGATTGGGATTCATTTCCATGGAACCTGGAGTAAACTTCTCCCCCACCCCTCCTGGAATTGGGAGCCCCTAACACTCCGCACCTAGAGTAAGTAATTACACCTCCTCGCGATGGCCACACATCCTGTCTTCCCCCTGTCTTCATCGCTCCCTGTCACAGAAACTACCCACCCGTCTGCCACCAGGTCTGGGAGTGATAGAAGTCGTGTTCATCTCCCAGATGGCAGGTAGTATGTGTTTTAACAGCATTTCTGGTGTTACTATTTTCCAGGCCACAGGAACAGATGCCAGTGGGGGAATACAAATTTTTATAAGACCTTAGCGCAGTCTCCCTGGCTCAGTCACGTTGGTCTGTGTGTCTGTGTGGCCCTATTCTCTACACAGCTTTTGTGGTCCCCCAAAGACCAAAATACCGCTTTCTCTTTCCCGTGGTGATATCACCATCAGACATTTATTCATGGGGAAACCCAGAAAGGAAATAAAAAGAGAAAAGAAAAACAGAAAGAAAAGTAGAAACACAGGCAAAATCATTTCCCTAATACTTCTCTAGCACCTGTGTTCTCAAGATCAGAAAATCCTTTAGAGACATTGACTTTTTTCCTCTCTTCTGAGCTGAGGCCAACAATAGCAACCCAATTTCTCAGGCCCCAACAAAGAGCTTCCCTACCTCTCCTCAGATGCTGCCCTGGAGCTCTGGGCAAGTCTCAGTCCAAGAGAAAAAGGAGATCTTGCTGCTGGCAACCTCTGGCCACTTCAAAGTTGGCATAACAAACCTCTTATCAGGAAACACACCCGCAGCCACTTTGTAAGTAGCAGAATCACCTCTGACTCATGGCAGCTAGCTATTCTTCTGGCCAGGAATAAACCCACAGTGGGACAGTCTTGTTTTCAACAGCTCTACCAGTCTATTTTCTACCAATCACTCTACCTTTTACTAGCATCACACACACACACACACACACACACACACACACACACACACACACACACACAAATACAAAGCTGTTTAATAATGCTGCTAGCCCAAGTAGACCAAGGTACCCTTTTCGACTGAGAATTCTTAAGCTCTAGGCTCCATTGGTTACTGACTCAGTTTAAGGAAAGCCTTTTCTCTGAAAAGAAGAGTCAAGATCCTTTTTTTTGGTCTCTGATTCTACTTTCCAGCCTGTGGCTCCAGGAAAAAAAAAATCACTTAAAGCTTTAATGTGGCTCACGTCTAGGCTCTCTCAAGAAAGGAGTAGAAAGATACTCAAAATGGAATGCAGTACACCTATAGGACAGCTATTTATTTCTTCCACACAAAATAAATATTTTAAACCTATAAGAATCATAAATGCTCATCTACAAAGACTTTTAAAAGATCTATTAATCTACTATAATGTTTATCGTACAGCCCTGAAAGGTTGATTCTTAAAACATCAAAGCATTAAATAATTTGCAGGACTACTAAACAGTTATTTTACCTTCATCTTAGCTCTACTGTCTGAATAACTCCCTCCCTCAAAGGTCATGTCTTCTAGCAAGTCCAGCTAGGACTTGGGTTCATCCTCCTGGCAAGAGTGATTTTCTTGAGAAGGATATAATTACAGAAAACTTCCCCTGATAGAAGTCGGTTCTGTTTGAGGGAGGGAGGGAGGGAGGGAGGGAGGAAGGAAGGAAGGAGAGGAAGGAGAGGAAGGAAGGAAGGAAGGAAG
>NW_025386730.1:0-5450 GCF_016433145.1 Gracilinanus agilis
ACATGCCTAAAATAAACTCATTAACTTTCTCTCAAAACTTTCATATCTCCCTAATTTATCTTACTGTTGAGGACACCATTATCTTCCTGGCCAACTAGGCTCTCAACTGCAGTGTTCTCATCCTTTCTCTCTCTCTCTCTCTCTCTCTCTCTCTCTCTCTCTCTCCCCATCTTTCTCCCTCTCCTTCTCTCTGCCCTCCAAAGACAGAAAGGATCCTCTGCACATGGGAAGAGGTCAGCCTAGGAGACTGAGATTCAATGGATTTTTCTCTGATCCTCTGGAAGCAAGAAATATTAAAGTATATCAAAGATATATAGAGGCAGCTGAGTGGCCCAGTGGTTTGAGAATCAAGTCTAGAGATGGGAAGTCCTGGGTTCAAATCTGGTATCAGACCCTCTAGCTATATGACCCTGGACAAGTCACTTAACCCCCATTGCCTATCTCTTAACATTCTTCTGTCTTGGAACCAATATTCACTATTGATTCTAATATGGGTAAAGATTTTTTTAAAAAGATATACAAGGATTCTACCCTATACCAACTGGTATCAATGAATGATAATAGCATCCTGAAAGTATCCTTCCAAGGGCCTTGGTCTCCACAATTCCTCTGATTCAAATGTCCTTTTACCTGATCTTCTTGCACTAATTTTAAACAATTTACCTATTTCAAGATTACCTTAACTTTCCCCATAACTTCAATTTTTTTTTTTGGATGAGGAAGAAAGGGAGACAAAGAACAAAAAGTTTTAGGCATCCAGGTCATGCTGGGGCTGGAGTCAAGACTTGAGTTTAAATTAAGCTTAATTGCAATGTGACCTTGGGCAAGTCATTTAACCACTGTGTGCCTCAGTTTCCAAACTATAAAATTGGGATAACAATAGTATCTGCCACTGAAGGTTATTTTGAGGATCAAATGAAATCATTTTTTCAAAGTACTTAGCACAGTGCCTGACACATAGTAGGCATTATATAAATACTTTTTTTTCTTCCCCTTACAGCTGGGAAGTTAAGAAGAGAAACCAAAGCATTATGTCCTGCTTCTTACAGTTGATTTAATCCAGCCCCCTTTGAAGTCAAAGTACTAAGCAGGGAAACTATTATGTTCCGGAAGCTATCAGCAGGAGCTAGAAAGCAGGTAGACTCCACAAAATTGGAGAGAAGCTGTGATTTCATTAGAATAAGGAATTTCTGGGAGAGAAAATTCCTTCTACTAAAGCAAGTTCACCTTGTCTCTGTAACTGATAGTTCTAGAGACTAGCCTGGAGACATTAATAAATAAAAAGAATTGTGCTAGGTCATAGAGCCTTTATGTTTCAGAAGATGGATCTTGAATCTGGTATTTCTGACTTTCAGATCAGTTTTACTTTGCATCATGAAGCAGTTACTGAAATTGAGAAAAGGTATGTAGAGGAAGTATTTTTAAAATTCCTCTTAAGGCTATTTAATTATTTAAAAAATAAATTCCTCTAAATGCTGTGTTATTCATAAATCTTTGGTTTATTAGTTTCCAAAATAGAAGAGCTCCTTGGTTAAATGCTACCAAGATGCACAAATGCCACCTAGTGGCAAAATGAGCATACCATCTTTGCCCAGAAAATACAATTAAATTCAAAATAACAAATAAACGTAGAAGTTGAAGAGGCCTGAGAAGTGATCTATTTGTATCCCCTCATTTGCTGAAGATGAAAATGAGGACCAGAAAGATGCGATCATCTACTTAGGGTTCCATAAGATCTAACTCCAGGTCAAAATTCCAGATTCTTTCCATAATTTACTTTGACTTACAGGTATACAGCATGAAGGAAAAGAATTCTACTCAAGTTTGGGGGGGAAAGCAGGGAGAATGAAACATAAGGTTATCTAAAAATATATTTTGTTAAATTAAGTAATAAGAATATATCCTTTTTTTAAAAGTGTAGCAAGACTTGACACAATGAATTAAACTTGAATTTACTATATATTATTCCATAATGCCATAGTCTCTGAAGAATTAAAAATCAATATCATTCAAAGAGCAATGGAGAAACTCAACTCTGTCACGCTATACTAATATTAAATCTAATCCTTACCCTGTCCCAAACCCTATTCCTAATTGTTACCCTAACCCCATCCCTAATCCTAAATCTAAAACTACACTCAATCTTATATTTAATCTAATCCAAACCCAAACCTTAATTCTAATCCTAACCCTAAACTCTCTAACCCTAACCTGAAACTAACTCTAACTCTATTCCATCCTTAAAGCTAACCCTAACACTAACTTTAACCTTATACTGAATTCTAACCCTAACCTGAATCCTTATCCCAACCCTATCTCTTAGTTTATCCTTTACTCTATTCTTAAGCCCAACTCGAAACCTAACTAATCTGAACTCTAACACTACCCATTACCCTAACCCTAACCCTAAATCTAACACTAACCCTAACCCTAACCTTTATCCTAATCCTGCCTCTAACCATAATCTTATCCCTAATATTAATCAAACCCTAGCACTATCCCTAATTTTAATCTTATCCCAATTATTATCCTAACTCTAAAACTATCACTAATGCTTACACTAATCCCCACCCTAATTTATTTCTTTGTGATCCCTATACCATGAATACCCCTTCTCATCACTGCATCCCAAAATGTATTCTCCAATTCCAAGGTTCCCAGGACCAGAGATACAGTTGATTGTCTTCTGTGATGCAAGTCCCCAGTCAAGAAGACAGGTTGGAAAACAGTGATATTTCAAGGGATCTCTCTCTCCACAAATACTTTACCATTCCATTTCCTGGATTGCCCCTCCAAAAAAATTGTTTTGCCCAACTCTGTCACAGTTTTGGCTCCCTATTTTAGCTTGTAACTATTGGCATTTGGCTTCCCAAGTTTTGGCACCCAAATGTGTTCATTTTCCTCTCAAATGTCCCCCTCAAAAATGGAGGTTTCCACTCCTAAATATGAACAAAAAGATGGTCATGTTGACATGTGGATATTTGGACTTATCAAATGTTCACTTGTTCTTTTCAGTGTTAGTGTCATCAGTCTGGATTTGAATTTAATCCCTTTGTGTATGGTGGGTTAGGTTTAGGATCAGGGATAGAGTTAGGGTTAGGTCTAGGGTAAGAGATAGGTTTAGGGTTAGTGTGAGGATGAAGATTAAGGTCAAATCTAGGTTTAGTGTGAGATAAGGTTAGGGTTAGGGTCAGAGATTAAATTAAAAATAAGGATAGGGTTGAGGTAGTCAGAATTAGTGTTTGTGTTAAGAATAGGGTTAGGGTTAGGATTAGATTTTAAACTATGATAGCAATAAGCATGACAATTTTTCAAGGGAAAATCCAGGTATTGAAATGGGAATGGATATTTGAAGAGTTTCTTTGAAATTTCATCATTTCCCCTCCCCTTGATTTCACTGGGTATTTGAATGAGAGAAGGCAATCAGCTTTATCTCTGATCCCTGAAGCCTTTGAATTAGGTTATAGAAACTAGGATCTAAATGTCAAAAAAGGGGATATAAGATGCTGGTATCACCTCGAGATTAGATTAAAGTCCATCTGAAGCCACAAACATCCAAAAGAACAAGTGTACAACTGGTGAATTCAAATGTCAACATGTGCTCTTTTGTTCATATTTGGGAGTGGAAATCTTCAATTTTGAAATGGGACATTTGAGAGAATAATCAACACATTGGGAGTCAAAATATCAATATTTAAAAAGCAAAACAGAGCGTCAAAACTGTGATAGAGAGGGACACAAAAACTTTTGGAGGAAAAATTAGGGAATTGAGATGGGAAAGTATGTTTGGCTTGAGAAGTCCCTTGAAATTTTACCATTTTCCCACCTATCATCTTCACTGGGGACTTGTATCAGATAAGGCAATCAGGTGCATCTCTGGTCTCAGAAACCATGGAATTTAAGAATACAATTTGATATCCAAAGGTTAAAAGAAGAATTCAAGATGCTGGGGTGATAATGGGATGAATTAGGGCTAGGTTTGAGGTTAGACTGAGGGATAGAGTTTAGGATTAGGGTTAGAGTTGGAGGAACAAATTTAGGGTTAGGGTGCAAATTTTAGAGTAAGGGTTAGGGTCAGTTAGTTTTAGGTTAGGGTTAGGGTTAGAGTTAGGGTTAAAGATGGGTTTAGAGTAGTGATTAAGTTAAGGGTTAGGATTAGGGATAGAGTTGGGGTTAGGATTTGGGTTTCAGTTAAGATTCTGGATAAATTTGGGAATAGGGTTAGGCTAAGGATTAGAGTTAGTGTTAGCGTTATGGAGAGGTTTCTATTTAAGAGTAGGGTTGAGGTTAGTATTAGATTCCAAACCGTTAAAGTGATGAGCATTAAAATTTTTGGAGGAAAAATCCAGGAATTGAAATGGGAAAGTGTGTTTGGAAAGAGTTTCCTTGAAATTTCCTTAAAATTGGAGAGAATCTCCCCATCTTCAATGAGGAATTGCATCCAAGAAGGCAATCAGCTGTATCTCTGGTTGCTGAAATCTTGGAATTGAGTTATACAAATTAGTATCCAAATGTCAAAATGGGGATTCAAGATGTTGGAATCACAATAGGATAAGTAAGGGTTAGAGTTAGGTTTGGGTTTAGGGATATAATTAAGTATAGATTTAAGATTAGTGTTAGGTTTAGGCTTAGGGTTAGATTCAGGGATAGGGTTAGAGTAAGGATTAAGATTAGGATTAGGATTAGGGATAGGGTTAAAGTTATAGTTAGAGTGTAGGTTAGGGTAAGAATAAGTTTTAGGTTAATGATAGCATTCAGTGTAAGGGTTAGGTGTTAGGGTTAAGATTAGGATTAGGATTAAGATGATGGTTAGGAGTAGACTAAAATCTCTGAAAGTGATGATCACAAAAATTTCTGGAGTGAAAATCTGGGAATTGAGATTGGTAAAGTGTTAGACATTTTCCTTGAAATTTCACATTTTTACTGTTTTCTTTAAAGGGGTTTTGATTCAGAGAAGGTAATCATCTATATCGCTGGTCCCTGAAATCTTTGAATTGGGGTATCCAAATTGGGATTCAATGTCAAAAGGGGGATGTAGGTATCACAGCAAGATTAGATTCAATTCCAAGTGAAAGTCATTAACCCTGAAGAGAACAAGTAAACATTTAGGGAGTCTAAATGTTAACATTTTCTCCTAAATATATTTTTAACCTTTTTTTTTTTGCTTTCTCTTTTTTTTAATTAAGAAAATTTTTCCATGGTTACATGATTCATGTTCTTTCCCTCCCCTCGCCCCAGCCCCCTCCCATAGCCAACATGCAATTCCACTGGGTTTTACATGTGTAAAACCAGTGATGGGCAAACTATGGCCTGCAGGCCAGATAGAGCCCCCTGAAATGTTCTCTCCGGCTGTCCGACATATTCCTAATCTGACGAATACAATGAGTAGAATACACCACAATAAAACTTCGAAAGAGTTGCCTTAGAAACAGACTGACAGATGAGCATTT